>NC_080086.1:144748511-144898511 GCF_950005125.1 Chionomys nivalis
TCATTGTTGACTGAGTGTTTGTTTTTAGGTGTTGCTGGCGTGGTGTCTAAAAGCACTTGGGAGCGGTGCATACCTGTGTCTTCTCCCCATCTGACATGGTGTGGCCACTCTTGGGCCCCGCCATGGTGGCACTTCTTTATAACCAGAGAGAAGCAATTAAATAGATCACCTGCTAACATGGCTCTTGGGTGTTCAGTTCTTATTTTCCGAAAGCGGGCTGGTCGTCATGTCCTTGAGCCTGAAGAAATGCTGCTGATTGGCTGTTTGTTATTTTTTAATAATATATGGCATGTATCCAAGTAAGCATTCCGATGACCTCAGCAATCAAATGCGATTCTTGGCGGCAAGGTCTGTGGGGGGATGGCAGGCTGCCAGCCACTCGTGCATCATTCACAGGTGGCTGTGTCTGACGGGCCAGTGTTAGTTATCGTAAGTGAGCGACAGTCTCTATAACTCACCTGTGAGCCTGACTGCTGGCCCAGGGCTCCCGAGATCCCTGCCCCCTTCACACGTGTGCTCCCCTCTCGGAGAACCATTCCTACAGCCCCCTCACGGGCGCACTGGCTGCCTGCTCATCAGGACGTGGCGCTACCTTGTATGTGATTGACGATAATTAGGTTTCAACTGCCTTCTGATGCAGAAATACACACCATTACAGCATGGCCAGTTCGGCTCCGGCAGTCTTGCTCTGAAAGGGTATTGATTCGCTCTTTCGTGTTTTTAAAAGGTCATGGCAATAATTCCATCTGAACTTGCTAAGTGAAAATAGTTTGTAGAAATAATACGGTTGCTTCTTAGTTGCGTGGTAATTGAAAGCCACAGTGGCTGGGCTCTTTTGTTGTTGTTTTGTTTTTGTTTGGTTTAGTATATTTTAATTATACTCGCCACTATGCTTGTCTTGCCCTGATGACATTTGTGGAGAGCGATGAGGTTGGCTACCTTCTGTGTTAATGACTTTTGGGCAAAGAGGACTTTTTGCTTTGTTTTCCTACTGTGTCAGGTGAAACCCAGCCCAGACCTTGCTCCCACAGCCCTCCTAAAGAATCAAAGACAACTTAAACCATCTCCCTGATCTCTCATCTGCCTGCCTGCTTTAATAAGACCTGAATATACTGGCTTTTGGAAACAGGATGTTAAAATGCTTACCTTGTGCCCATTTGCATTGAATTTAAACAGCTTTTGATAGACTGATCAGAAAATACTATTCTTAGTAGTTACCAGACCATAATAAAAATAAGCTTGGTTTGAGAGAACATAGATCCTATAGAGTAACCACCTCACCAAGCGACAGAAACCTGAGGCTGGTGGTGTAAACATTACCAGGATGCTCCAAAGGCAGTTCCGGCCTTCTTCAGCTCTTCTGGTACCTGGAGAGGAATTTCAGAGTGCTTGAATGGCCAGCTCTGGGAGAGTGGCGCCCAGAGCCATGCTCTAAGCCACCCCTGTCCCTCCCGTCAGAAGGAGAAAAGCCTCAGCTGTTCTTCACGTCCAAATGAGCAGTCATTGTACTTGCAAAAGAAGGGACATATTCTCCTAGAGCACGGGGACTCACGCACGTAATTACCATTAATGCTAATGGCATTTCTGCATGTACAGCCCCACACATCAGGATGAGAATAGATTTCTATGTCTTCCCGCTGTGAAAGCCCATTTAATATCATTCATTTTACAACTTATTTTTTAAGATGATGTCCGTCTTCTGTCATGACATACAGACGCCTGTTAAAGCAAATGTGGGAACTCTGGGAAGAGACGTGGTAAGCAAGCTTGTTCCTGCAGATGAAATATCGCTGGACTCGGATCCATTCATACTCTTTAAACACAACGCTCTGTGTCAGCTTGGAAACCTGCTGGCACACTTCTCAGAGTGCTATGAATTTGTCAGCCTAATGGGACACTTTGTAGATGTTTTCCTTCTGAAGTGCTTTAATGGGGGTAGGTATTCCATGGAACCAGAGATCCCGCTCAGCGTTTCATTTCCTAGAGATGATAAGCATATTTTTAATGTCTTATCAGAAATTCACTGGCGGATTGGTCCTTACATTGCTCTGAGGAAAGAAAATTCACTTTGGCTGGACTATGGCCTCTGTATTGGTGGTCATCAGAATCTCGGGTCATCCCACCCTGTCATTGATTGTATGGGCACCTTTTTGCATCTGACTCAGGAACCTTTGGAGAGATGTCTTCACATCTATGCTGGGCAAGCAAATTCAGGCCCAGTCTTGATTGCTCCCTCTTGGGGCTTTGCCCATTAACAAAAAAAGAATGGATTTACCCCAGATGAAGCCTAACAGCTAAGGTCTCGGGCACAGATGTAAGGAGGGGAGAAGTATGAAGTCCTCCCCGAGACTGCTCTTTGGATCCCTCCATAGGTGCGCAGCTCCTCTAGGGGACACAAGAGCTTCACAACAGATCTCAGAGGCCACACAGAGCCAGGCCACTTCTGGACCTCTTGCGATGGCCAGCAGTGCTCTGCCTGATGGCTTTAGTCAAGCCACTGGACTCTGGGTCTGTTTCCTTGCTGACCAGATTGAGCAGAATGAATCTTGTGTCTTACCACCTGGAGATTTTGTAGCCCGTGCCATGCTGCCTTTGGCTTTTATAAATAATGGAGTTCTGGTGAAATTTTAATTAATAGCCAGAAGGAAACACTGATTTCCACGTAGTCTGGCTCCTTTTGATTGGACTGAGGGGTGCTAATGAGATTAAAGGTGCGCCTCCAGATATGTCTACGAAGGTGTCCCAGAGACAATTAGATCATGACGATTCTGACCTAATGAATGAATTAGTGCCTTTGTAGAGTCATGATATGGTGGCATTTGGGGAGGTGGCCCTAATTTTAAGAAGGAGATCATTGTCCTCGAGGCTTTTAACTTACCCTGGCTCTGTTCCTTCACACCTTCCCCACGGATGTCCATGGAACTGAGATCCCAAATAAATCTTTTCTCCCTTGTCAGGTGTTTTGGTGAGAGTAATAAACAGAGCTGATTATGAGCAGGCTGCATAATTTTAAATGCCACCACACCGCATCTGACAGTATAGAGAAGGTGAAGCCAGGGCCCAGTTCCCACGGCAGGTCTCACTCCAAATGGGCCGTCCTTGCCCTCACTCATCTGTTAGCAGCATGGCACTGATGTAACCATTGTATGGGCACTAGATCCTGGGGCCAAGAGTAGTGGCCCTTTGTGACAAAAGCTGTCAGGCATTTCCATCTTTCCTTCTGCGAGTCTTCCACCAAGTGCTGTCACTTCATCTTGTCAATCACTGGCATCCTCCGGGCTTTCCCCGTTAAGATCACCAGAGCCTCAACTGAGTTGGTCAAAGATGCTTTAGAGGCAAAAGCACATTCCTCAGCCTCTACCAATGTTCTGCCTATTTACCCATGGCCTGCTGCTCATCTCGGGTGTCAGCGTCTCCTTCCACATGCAGTATGGATGTTTTCTCTGAAAAACAAAACCCCACTGCTTCAGTCATGTGGGCTATCTCATGCTCGGTCTCAGCGCAGAACTTCTCCAGAAGTCACAGCACTTATACCAGCTGCATGCTGGGAACCAGTACTGTCAAAGACCCCTAAGAGTGAGTGGCCATGGCTTCAGTGTGTTGAGCAAGAAACATCCATATGGTGTCTATCAACTTTGATGCACTTTCCTATGAACTTGCATTCCCTCGTGGACTTTCCACAACTGGAAGAAGTGAGCAGATCAGCTGGTGTTATTTCTGGCTCAAAGACAGTCAGAAGTAGACTGGACAGGTTGTACAGGGTCCCATGCCCGGCAGTGATGCACCTCACCTCGAGTCCGTCTCACAGCTGCAGAGCTCTTGGGCCTCCCATTCTTCCACGTGCCCTCGGGCAACCACAGGCAACCATGGGCCAAGACACGGTGTTCCTGGTCCCCCTTCTCAGAGTAATCCTTGTTTCTGAGGTGCACAAGATGTGGCACTGTGAGTGGATGAACACAGTGGGGACCACGGTGACTTAGGGGGGGCCAGCTAAGGGTTTTGCTAAGTCTGTGCTTTATAAGGCCGTCTGGCATCTCCTTTAGGTGGTGAGGCAAGGGCAGCCGCCAACCCTCCGAAGTTGGAATTTTCTAATCTCGCTGTTGCGGACATTTCTGAACTTACACTCTTGAAAAATATCAAGGTCAGAACATGATTGAAGAAGCTTCCCCTCTCTTTCAAGTCACCACGCTTCTATGATATTGTTTTCCACTGAAGAAGTTCTCTTAAAAATGAGGTTGAGATCCCTAAAGAAATTGCTTCAATCAGCAGCAGGGCTTAATGACTGTTAATGGGAAGTGGAGATAGGATAGTAAGTGCTGCTTTGATTAATAAGAGAACTGTGGAGAATTTAAATTGTGCCACTGATGGATTATTTTCTTCAAGCTTGATAAGCACTTCTCATTTGTTCTTAAATTTGGTCAATACTGTTAAAGGCAGCAAAATGAAGTATAATTAATTCTATTACTGCTGCGTAGACCAAGTGTTACTAAGAAACAGATTATGATGCAGATGACAGTGGAGGCCCCAGCGTTGACAGTTTGATGCTTTGAATACCTGTCACTGCTTGTTAGGTCAAAAGAACGAAGGAAACATTCTCTATCCTGAGTACCAAATACCTAAAACAGTTTCTGTCAATCTGTGCATTTTCCACTGGCCACCATTCTGAGAATGCTGCCGAGGTGAACAACGGACACTAGGCTTATCCTTCTTTGGAAGTATAGAGAGTAAATAAAAGATTAAGATAATTTATCAGTTAAAATGGTAAAAGCCCAATGCTCGTTTTAAATTAATCACCAAAAAAATGGGATATTGATTTGACGTTAGATGGCTGTTAAAAGAAAGCTTTACATATTTCTCCCTTTTCCGAGATTATAAGTCATGCTTTATTTTTGCTATAATTTTATTCAGAAAAAAATGATTTATCATGCAGTATGATACCTATTCTGCTAGATAATTTTATCTCTTGTGGGCACTAGTGACACCGAGGTCATCAGGCACACCCTGCTACCAGCTTCCTGTAAACATCAAGACAGAGCCAGAGTTCCCGAATAGCATTAAAAACAAAACCTCCTTTTAAAACTATCCCTGTATATTTATTTAAGCTATACAAATCATTGTATAAGCATGGCAAAAATTATTCCAGACTGTGGGATGATACATACAGTGCCTTACCAGACAAATTCAGGATTCTGAATTCAGTGAGTCTAAGCCCCAAGTTCATAGTCATGGGCACTTCTATCTAATTCAAAGAGTGGAATGCTTCCAAGGCTTAAAATGAAAAGAAATTACGTCTATTTCATCATTTTAAAGAAAATATGCAATTCATGAATCCTGTTCCCCAAATTCCATTACAAGTTAGAAAAGACTAGACAGCAGGCAGCTGGGCTTCTGGTCCCCGTCATTTGCCACAAGCCTGCAATTCTTCTGCTGTCTACAGAGTCACTGAGTGAGTGATTTCAGAGTCATATAAAATCTAAGTGTGATGGGTTAATAGTGCAGTTCTAAGGGTTCTCTGAAATTCTAATTCTGTTACTAAAAATGTAAACTTTATCTATTATGAATCAACAACTAATCCCTTGCCCAGATGTTCCATAAACATATGTTCTAAGACGGGGAAATCACAGGGAGAACATTTCCGGTCAGCATGTGAAAGCCGAGCCATCGTGGCCTTTGCTGGCTACGGAGCTTACATTTGGAGTCAAGATTTAGGGTGTGAGGAGCTCAGACCAGAGAGCTGCTCAAGGCCCAGGTTCTGTGAGAGTCTGGGCAACAGCATAGTGCTGGGCGTCTTGAACCAGTATCTTTTGCTTTGGGAATGAATATGCCCTCTCTTCTGTATGGTTAAGGCTTGGCTCAAATCTCTCCCTTTTCACCCTTGAAAACACTGCTCTTGGAGTAAAGTTCAAGGGCACAGTGCTCAGAGGACCCTTCTGAAGCTGTTTGCTCAAGATGATGTGGTCTGTGCAGAGGCTACGAGTGAGTGTCCCCAGTGCTTTGAGACCACATTCTCTCTGTGGTTATAATCCATGCAATATATGGGAAGTGGCTCGGGATGTGCACCAGGCACTAGTTAAACATGGAACTGTGGGGTATGCACGCCAAGGTGAGGAAGGCAATAGCAGGTGTACACGCCAACTCGCGATGAGATCCGCTTTCACCTAAGTGCATAGAAAAGATGCAAGCCAATGAATGTGATAACTATGGGGCCGTCAGGGCAGGGGAAGCAGAGAGGGGAAGAGCTGACCAGCAGAGGGAAGAGGACTCAGAGAGATATGAGGGGGTCTCAGGTTTCCTTGACACAACAGAGGCAGGAAGAAGTGTATCCACTGCTTCACTGCCTAGTCTAAACTTTGTGTTTCTAGAACACACCCTGAATGATGCTCTTGTTTAAAAAAACAAACAAAACAAGACAAGCTGGGCGGTGGTAGTTCAGGCCTTTAATCCCAGCACTTGGGAGGCAGAGGCAGGGGGATCTCTGTGAGTTTGAGGTCAGCCTGGTCTACAAGAGCTAGTTCTAGAACAGTTAGGACTGTTAAACAGAGAAATCCTGCCTCGAAAAACAAAAAACAAACAAAAACAAAAATCAGTGAAGATTGTTTCCATGGCTTCTTTTCCCATCGTCCCCAGGGGCCGCAATTAGAATCATTTTGACTTTGGTTTTCCAGACTGCTGCAAGCCAGTTTGGATTGTGTTATTTCCATTCATACTTATCTCTATGTTTGTTCAGGGAGTTAGGTACAACTTGTGTCTTTAGAATTACTGTCTAATGCTCAGAGGTGTAAAACGCCATTTCGGGTAATGCCTTTCTTCTGTTAATACAGATAAATATTGATGGCAGGCGGCAGTAAAACAAGTCATTAAATGGCTCAGTGCAAGTGTGCCCCCCCACACTGCTAGAAGCTACAGAAATCACATTGGCTCAAAGAACCAGTGCCCTCCATTAGAGAGCGCTTCAGTTGGCGGTTCCCCTGCTCCAGACTGGTGGGTGAGAGAGCTTGGCGAAGCCCCCAGAACCAGGGAAAGGGACAGGACACGGGACGGAGATTGCCGCACTGGTCTATCTATCCGTCCGTTTCCTCTGTCACCCTAATGAACCCCTGGGTGAGCCTGAAGCCTTTGAAATATGGCAATGAGCGGCAATCGGAGGCCTGGCGCTCTGAAGACAAAGAAACTCTAAATCTAAACCGGTAGCCCTAGAAAGCCGGCTAAAGAACCCCAGGGGTAGGGTAGTAAACCCTTTCCTGGGCTGCTGCCTGGATTATTTGACTTCAGCCTCAATTGCGGTGATGCAGAATTTGGTTTGGGCCAGAGAGGCATGGGGGAGGGGGCTGTTTCTCGTGGGGCCAGAGAATGTTTTTGTTGCCCGAGTCTTCTGATGAAAAATGAGACGCGCCGTTTCTTCATTTGATAACGCCATCCTCAAGGAGTGCGGCCTGGTATAGATTCTGTAGTTCCACCGTGTGGGGTGTGCTTTCTTCAAGGTGTTTTTAATGGGCTCCGGGTTGTCAAAGACACCACTCTGATAATGAGGCCTCGAGCCCCGTGTGAGGAGAGAGCTGTAATGAGGGAGGAGCGCCATTTGTTACAGTTATGTGGTTACTTGGCCATAATATCTTTTTGAGGTTTATTAAATCATATAAAATTTCAATTTACACTGTAATATTCTATAAAAGATGGAGCGCACAGAAGTAATAAGTATGACAGCATTTCTTTCATTTATGAATCGTATTGTTGATTGCGTTAACACTGCCACATCCCACAGCAGGATTATTTATGTCGGGACAGTAATTTTCTATCTCCAATTTAATTTTGTAAAAGTTAATTACAAATTAGAATAAAATGAATGCAGTTATGGAAGGCAGCAAAATGCTGGGGTAGGGTGTTATTGGGGGAAATATTTACGAAGGCTGCTTCTGTGGAGGTCAGAGATAGCTGGTGGCATTTGTCATTCTAGCGAAATTTCTTCTTTTCTCAGTCTGGCAAGTGGGGTTCAGAGAGGTGACAAGTCTCCCTACAGTCACCCAGCTAGGTTGTGACAGAGTAAGTACTCACACTCAAGACTCTTGATCCCCGATCAGCTTATCTCCTTTTAATATGGGTGTATGTTCTCGCTGCTCAAGCCTGGAGACCTGCATCCAATCCCTGAAATCCACATAAAAGAACAAGGACAGAAGCAACTCCACTATATTTTCCTGACCTCTGCATGTGCACTGTGGCATGCATGCCCCCAATCCTGGGCACACGGACACAACACACACACATACACACACACACACACACACACGGCACTTTTTAAATGAAATCAAGAGAGGGTGAAAGGGCAGGGAACATCCTGCATATTCCTTCCCATGAACCAGTCTGCCTGGCAGGGATGGAAACTTGAAACACAAGTATACCTCAGATGGGAACTACTTTCTCAGTTGAATTCTTGTTCCTCCTTGCCATTGCCATTGGGAATCAAAAAGTTCTTGGGTAAACTTTCAGCCAAAGTAAGGTAGCAGAATAGCAGGCATTAGCCTTCAGGCTTCACTGCGGCCAGCCCTGGGTCCTCAGAAAGAACCACCAGAAATGAGAACTGAGTCAGAATAACTGGAAGCGGTGAGAGGATCTGGAGGGGAGGCTAGGTAGTTAGCAGCACCTGTTGCTCCTGCAGAAGACTTGGATTTGATCCCAGCACCCACATGGTGACTCACAACTGTCTGTAGCCCCAGTTCCGGGGAAACTAAGGCGCTCTTCTGATTTCTGTGAGCACCAGGCATGCATGTGGCGCACAGACATACAGGCAGGCAAAATACCCGTATAAAAAAAGTAATTTTTAAAAAAGAAAAGAAGTGACAAGAAGTCACTGGCCATGAAAGTCAAGTTTACCCCCTTCCCTAAAGTCTTTCTTTGCATTTGGTGCCCTTTTTCCTACTTTCCTTTTGCTTCTTCGTGCCTCTTACGAAGTAGGCAAGAAAACTCAGTGGCATCCACTTATCTTATCCCACCCACTCCCGTCTCAGCCGTCTGATCCCTGGTTCTTCCCATCCGTCCCGTCACACTTTACCATCTGGGGCCCTTTGAAATATCATGATTGACTTGCTAGGTGAAAGACTTTTATATTTCGTTTTTAATAGAGCAAAAGTGACTCTAAATTTGTTAATATTCTTTAGGTTACATAGGACAAATTACAGATAAGTGAATCAGTAATGAAATTTGTAATGAGAATTTCTCAAGTATGAAATGTTGGCGCAAGGAAAGTTAATTGCGGGATTTTACAGCCATTATAGTTTATATCATAAATGCAAAAATGACTAGGGCCATTTAATTACAGTAGGAACACACTAAATTTTTATGGAGTGCCATTTTGTTAAAGAGGTACTCGGAACATTAGGAGCAAATTCCATCCTAACAGTGTGGGTCCAGGTAGCTTTCGCAACATCAAATAAATATGCTATTGCTACAGAATCGTTCCTTAGATACTGTAATTGACACGATGACTAATGAGATGGGTTTATTCTCACAGCTTCACATGCTCAATTTACAGAGTCTGAAAGTTATTTTTCTCTGCCATCCATAGGCCTAGAAGGAACCAGAAAATCCCTCTTGGAAAAACACTATCTCTGCTGCTTCTCTAATTAACCTTCAAAAATGCATCTTGAAATACAGAAGTTGGTGCCTGGCATAGAAATTGGATTGTCTCAGGAAAAAAAGACCCAAGTGCTAATTTGTTCCTTATTAAATATCTGACATGTCAAAATCACAGGCGGTTAATGTTTTAGAGCCTTTCGGCAGGGCAGGGACAGCTTCTCCCGTGGCCAGGGCTCAGTGGGGTGGCCGCGGTACCAGCTACTACAGAAGACAGTACCATCCCCACTGCTGACCTAGCCCAGCCTGCCTCTCATTCCCCCTGCCCCATCCAGCCTGGGACCTATGAGTATCAGATCCCCTAACCTCTATTGAAAGGAAGGTATCAGACTGGACAAACGTGGATCTCTGAGTGTCCCTGCATTAATGTAGACTTGAAGAGGGGTGTCCCCCATTTAACTGCTTGTCCCAAGTCTTAGGATCTTCCAGAATGGAAAAACTGTAGTGCTCATGAGCCCACCTATGCTGTAGAGGCCCAGAGTTGATACCGGGTGTCTTCCTTAATTGCCCTCCTCTTCATTTATTGAGTCAGTATCTCCACTAAATCCAGAACTCAATGATTCCAAGCTAGTCTAGCTGGCAAGCTTATCCAGGGATTCTTCTGTGTGCTGGGATTACAAGCAGCTTTCATGCCTGTGTGGCTTTTGCGTGGGCTCTGGAGGTCTGTACTCTGAGTCCTAACACTTGCATGACGAATCACTTATCCACCGAGACACTTCCCTAGTTCTAGAATAGGAAGGTTTTATGTAGGTGAAAGAGCAATGTTTTCCTTGACCCTTAAATATTCTTCAGTTTTCTTTCTTCTTTCTTTCTTTCTTTCTTTCTTTCTTTCTTTCTTTCTTTCTTTCTTTCTTTCTTCTTTCTTTCTTTCTTTCTTTCTTTCTTTTTTTTTTTTTTTTTTATTTTTGAGACAGGGTTTCTCCATACCTTTTGGTTCCTGTCCTGGAACTAGCTCTTGTAGACCAGGCTGGCCTCGAATTTACAGAGATCCGCCTGCCTCTGCCTCCCAAGTGCTGGGATTAAAGGTGTGCGCCACCACCGCCCAGCTTTCAGTTTACTTTGTGAACAGAGGTATCCCTTCCTGCATCAGCTGGTGAAGAGGAGGCTTTCCCAGGCAATGTTCCTCTTCCTCCCCCAACCAGATGGGAGACACTGAGACACACGTGGTCTCCCATGATTAACTGATGAAGCTGAAATCAAAGGACTGTTGATTCAAAACTGCCCTCTGCCAAGTAGTAACAAAGAAACTGAGTTTCTGTGTCTTCATTTAAAAAACAAGAAAATAAGAACAGTACCTGTTTTCCAGGATGATTTTAAGAATATGAAACCCAACAAAGCAAATGTAAATATAAAATTAGGGTACCAGGAACTCATGGAAACACTATTCACAACAGCCAGTCTGTGGGAACAACTCCAGAGTCCCTCAGCAGATGAAGAGACAAATGGAGTATCTGTACCCTGTGTTAGCTTTGCACTGCAGCAACACATACAGGATTTATTTGGGTTCAAAATCAAGTTCATGACTCTTGGGCCTGTAGGGCTTTCAACTCATGGGAAGACCACACATTATGGGAGAGTCATGTGGAGCAAAACATCGCCTGTGACCAGACACTGAAAAAGAGAGTTTGAAAGGAAGGGACTGGAGTCCCACTGTCTCCTTGACAGACATGACTCTAGTGCCCATCTCTTAAAGGTCCCACCATTTCCCCAAAGTCCTACTACTGGGAACAAGCTTTAAACACAGGGACCTTTTTGGAAGCATTGATGACCCAAATCATCGCAAGGCAGCAGTCAAAATGGGGATTCATGTTACACATGGGTGAAGATGATGTGCTAAGTCACAGAAGCCAGTTCTGAAAAATCTGTATGAGTCAGTGTACACATCTCTCTAGGAGTCTGCTTCATAGAGACAGAAACCACAATGGTGATGGCTACAAGGGCTTGGAGAAGGGAGAATGCAGAGTTAGCATTCAGGAGGTGTAAGAGTTTCTATTTAGCATCATAAAGAGCTCTGGAGATGCTGATGGACATGGCCACACAACTATGCTATGTTTTACCACAAATAAAACAATACATTTACAAAGTCTTTGTTGTAGGTGTGCTCATTGTTTCTAGGATGGTGGTACTTTGAGGCTCTCAAAATAAAGAGAGCTAAGTCACATGTGTGCATAACCATGCATCCTTCCTCCCCTATCTCTTTCCTTTTCTCTCTTTAAGTACTATGAATTTATACCGATACCTATTATTCCAAATTAACACAGTAGGGATCATTTTAATCACATCCATTTTCTTGTTATTGAAATCTTCTCCAACTCCCATTATCTACAGTGTACTTAGTCGTTCAATTCTGCTGTGTGTAACGGTGTCTCGTAACTGCTGGCACATGCGGCTGTGAGAAGCACTTTAATTGTATCACAGTGCCACCCTTAGCCTTACAGCATCCAGCAAGGACACTGCATCCCACAGTCAATTGGATTAGTCGTTCCCATCTCCATCCATCCCTTTCATGCACTTATTCATTTACAGTGCTGTTAATATAATGCTTGATCTCGGTGGTCAACTCGAGGAGATCTAGAATCCCTCAGAAAAGGAGCCCCTCTGAGAGAACGCCTAAATTAGATCAGCTTTGGGGGATACTGTTGATTAGGGCCATCGATTGGGAAGACCCGCCCTAAATGTAGGCAGGACCCTTTCATGGGCTGGGCCCTCACATGGTAGAAGAAACAGAAAACAATGGAGCAGAAGCACTCGCTGCTCTCTGCTCCTGGTTGAGGATGCACTTTGACCTGGGGATTCAGCCTCCTGCTGCCTTGACTTCTACCTTAATTGACTGTATCCTTGAGCTGCGTGCAGACACAGACCCTTTCCATCAAGAGGAAACCAACACAGCTAAACGCTGGTCAGTGACTCTGTCCGACCTACGGTTCCCCTCAGATTTTGAATGGTTTGAATTATCTGTGACTGGGGTTGTTCTTGTCTTCTTCCTGTTGCTGTAATAGACCCAAAACAACTTGGGGAAAGAAACTTGCTTTACAGGTGACAGCCCATCCTTAGGGGAAGAAAAGGCAGGAACTCAAAGAAGGAGCTTGAAGCAACCACGGAGGGACACTGCTTACTGGCTTGCTCCCAGCTCACATTCAGCTTCCTTTCTTATACAGCCCACATGTCCAGGGATAGTAATGCCCACAGTGGGCACTCTCATATCAATTAACATTCAGGAAAATGCCCCCAGACATGCCCACAGGCCAATCTGAGGCTATACTTCTATTGAACTACTTTCTTCCCAGGTATATCTAGTGTGTGTTAACTTGACAAAAAAAATACTAAGCCAGGAGGAGGTGGTGGCACACGCCTTTAATTCCAGCATGAGGGAGGCAGAGGCAGTCAGATCTCTGAGTTCAAGACCAGCCTGGCATACAGAGTGAGTTCCAGGATAGCTAGGGCTACACAGAAAAACAAAAAAGGCAACAACAAATAAAAACCTAAAAACAAAAAACAGTAACCAGTGAAGGGGGAATATGTGAGCCATTACTGTGCTCTTCAAGTCTGGTCCCATGAGAAAGCTGCACCCCCCACCCCCGCACCCCGCCTACTCGCAGCATCGTCTTTCCCTTCCCTTCTCTTCCTCTTTCTTTGTTCTCAACACCTTTTCTCATCCCCACAGGCAGTCAACATCTGCATTTCTGGCTTTTCTTTACTGTATGCCTTCTTAAGAGTGAGCAGATCCCCGATCCTTTCCAACCCCCTCCCTTTCCCTTCCCCGACCCAAAAGGCACTGTATTTTAAATACTCTTGGATTTTCCTTTTTTCACTAAATGGTAGGAAATGAAAATCTTTCCATTTACTAAATGAAACATGCATTACAACAGGCTGAACAATAACAGGTGGGCTGGATAATCTCTACTTAAGGTAGACAAATTCTAAGAGGAAGACTAGAATGTTCTAGTCTTAGGAGGCTGGTCTAGAAAGACCAAAGGATCTTTGATGTCAAATGTCCTACAAAAAACAATAATAAATGGAGCCAGGCGGTGGTGGTGCACTTGGGAGGCAAAGGCAGACAGATCTCTGTGAGTTCGAAGCCAGCCTGGTCTACAGAATGAGTTTCAGGACAGCCAGGACTACATTGAGAAACCCTGACTTGAAAAACCAAACCAAACCAAACCAAACCAAACCAAACAACAACAACAACAAAAAAAACAACCAAAACCAAAACCACCACCAACAAAAAACTCAAAAACTAAAGGGATAAAATGTGTAAGCTTAGAAGAGAAATGGAGTCATCCTCATGTGGTAGAAAGAAAGTAATATAATCATGACACCAAGTGTTGGCAGTGCCTGGATTTAGGGAAACTCACCAAGTGAGTGAAGGCTGATCCAGCAGATGGCTAGGTATGCTTCACGTTGTCACCTGACTTTGTCGCATTGGTCCCCAGTGTCCATGTTTCTCAGCCTTCTGTGTACACACACACCACCCAAAGAGCCTGGTCAGTGAAGGTCTGCTTACAGATCTGTATACAGCCCGCATTTCGACATTTCTAACAAGCCTCTGGTTTTATTGATGTTGTGGGTTCTTGGATCTCATTCTCAGCAGCAAGACACCATATGCCCTCCATCTCAACTCCAAAGACCCCTGTTCCTTAGCTAAGGAATGAGCAGATCAACAAGTTTGTCCACGATATATGAGTGCTGATTCTCAACCCTGGACTTTGCATTCCCCGGGTTGCTACACTCCGAGTGCCTGCTCTGCTAATAAGACAAACACTATAGAGATATTATAACATGTTTGCCGGTGCATAGGGCTCATTGTAAAACCAAGGCTTTCTAGTCACCCAGAGCGCATCTCCAGCCTTTATAGATGCACCTGCTGTGCGAGCAGATTAGACGCAGGATGCGCTGAGCACCTCCGCTGTGTGTGTGCCTTGTTGAAGTTAAAATACCTTAGCTGTGGCGGGTTTTATTTTAGTTCCATTGAGTGAGGGTTAATTAGGCTTTGAACTTGTTCACGATAGTGATCAGTGTGTGGCATGGGCCTGACTCTGCAGAATGCTCTACGAACCTACTGTAGGATCCCTGCGCTAAATTCTGCCCGTACTCGTGGGGTAAACTTGCTGGCCATGGTCTCCCCTGAAAGCTTTCAAATATTTTTTTTTTCTAAAATATGTGTGCTTCAAAATACACAGAAGACAAAAGATGTCTCACCAGCTTCGGACACCTTCACTGAGGAGGTCAGACTGTGAAAAATTTTCCATTGAAGTGTCAATTTTATAAGTGTTGATATGCACAGTGTAGGGCAGAGTTAGTAAATGAGTAGGGAGAGAACTTCATGTTCTGGCAGAAGGAAATGCTTGATAGAATGTCAGAAATTCTTACCCCAAGCTCTTGCGTCTATTGGTCCAGGGACATGGTGTCCTCCATAAAGACTTGGTTTGACTTGACTTTAGCTGTTTCTTGGACAGTATCACTGATGTCATCAGAAACCTTAGGCAGGTTTGGAGTCATGTTCTTTCCTTCATCCACAAGTCCTGATAGCATCTGGTGTCTCACTCTGGCATGCTGGGCAATTTCCCTACCCTTCTTCTCAGACTCCTCTCTGATTCCCTACCCTCATTGCTGCCCCTGACCGCAGACCTGTGTTCCCACCTCTGAAGGCGCTGCGGTTCCGCACCCACCCTGGATGCTGTTGGGAGAAACTCATTCTCTCGCCACTTCGATCACTTCACAGCTGAACCTCCAGCCCCTCCCATGGGCATCACACTGAGAACAGACCGATGTGCATATCTCAGTCTAGCCATACACCCATCCTTCTCCTCCCAGCTGAATGCTGCTCCAGCCCACATTGCTAACCCCCGAGGCTATCCTATCCCACGCTCACTCCCTCACCCACCACTCATCCAGTCCGAGGTCTCACCGCCCCCCCCCCCCCACACCTGCACTCTGCCTATTGCAATTTGCTTGTCTTTCAAAGTCCAGCCTTCTTCTCCGATGCGTTTCCTGATCCCGCAGAGGAAACGATGCTCCTTCCTTTAAATCCTTTCAATTTAGGGCGAGCATTGTAGTGGGGGGGGGCGTTGCATTCTGCTTTATTCTGGTGACTGGTACACTACTTCGAATCGCCAGGCTAGTCTATTTGAGGTCATCATAGAATTATACTTCTAGGACCCTCTAGGCTGGCTGGCAATGGACTTGTCATGGATGATGCATAGGAGTGAAAGTGACCTGTGTCCCTTCTGATCACGTGCCTGCTGGAGTGAGCCCTTCATAGCTCCAGCTACCCACTTAAAGATTTTCAGTTTTGAGGTGGGGGTTATGTTGTCTGTATCCTTAAATGACAGCATTGAACAGAGCCCTCAAAATGACCTACATAAAACATGGACCAGAAATAACTCTGTCTCTGCCCCCCCTGCCGTGTGTGTGTGTGTGTGTGTGTGTGTGTGTGTGCATGAGCATGTGTGTTAGAGGTCAGAAGTCATCCAGTGCCTCCCTCAATTACTTCTCTACTTTTTTATTGAAACATGGTCTCTCATTTAGCCTGAGGCTCAGCAGTTTAGCTATAAAGGCTGACCAGCAAACTCCATAGATACTCCTGCCTCAGCCTCCTCGGTGCTGGAACTAGAGGTACATGCCCCCACATCTGACTTTTACATGAATTCTGGGGCTCTAAATCCAGTACTCACACTTGTATGACAAGCAGTTTACTAAATGAGCCACCTCCCCAGCCCATACCAGATACAATCTTTTGATATTTTAAATCACTGGGGCTTTGATACTTTTACCACAGCAAAGCCTAGTTCCAAGGGCTAAGGTCTGCACAGGTAGGAATTTAACCTTTTGATTGAAAGTGTTGATGACATTTACTGCAGAGATACAGTGATTGCGTGTATCATTACATTAAATCAATGTGATCCGATGCTAAGTGAACAGGCAGGACAACCAGTGAACAGGCTCCCGAGTCAGATCCCACTTCTCAGCTTCAGGATTTGCAAGTGGCAATTCCAAAGCATCAGTTTCCCCATTGTGGTGGGAGCTGAGATGCAGCCCCCACCACAGAGTCCCTACAAGGATTTGGTAAGATAATGCAAATACACATTCTAAATGGCCAATAAATGTTACCTATTGTTATTGTTGTTATTACAGCCACTCTCCCAGGGCTAAGATGGCATTCACTGTTACTTAACTACAGGGCTGCTCAATGAAGAAATATTTGGAAGTCCAATAATGGTAGTGCTAATGTCCCCTGGGCAGGACAAGAAGACGAGATGACACAAGACCTCATGCAGAAACCTGCTGAGGAGTCAAGGTGGAAGAGAGACCACCCAGCACGTGTCTCTAGATGTTGAAGTCCCTCAGAACTCTGACTTCGGTTCTTCACCATCAGGGTGACAGCAGAATCCGGGTGACCTTCCTGAAGACTCTAAGTGGTTGGGTTTTTACCCAACTCTCTCAGGGGTCCCAATCTTAAAGTCAAACATACTGCTGTCAAGATGGAGTCTAAACCAATATTGCCAGCTGGGAAGAACAATAAGCAAATGAGTTAACTAAGGCAATTTAGCCCCTATTTCTATCCCTAATCTTTTCTTAAACCCAAAGAAGTTGTTACAGCAAAGTATGCCTTTGTAAAACCATGTTTGAATATCTGCATATGGGCTACATTCTACATGTACACGGCCATCGTGAGTCCACATAGACTCTACATATGTCTGCCTGTAATCTGGCCTGTGTCTCACTTAAACTATGATTATTTTTTGAACTAAAGCTAAACAGAATTTATGTTCCCTCCCATTCATCGTGGTAGTCTGTATCAGTGAAGTGATTGGCTAGCTCAGAATTTTCACAGACACAGAAGAAACTTCAAGATATTGTACAGGGTTCTGTCTTTGACCCTGTTTGTCACTGATTTGGTTGAAATCAAAGGACAAATGTTTACCAAGTTCACACAGAGATTCTAGAGACGTTCATCCTTGTGGATGGCATGATCAGGGTTTGGAAGACCTTCAGCAGGCTGCAGTCATAATGAAGACACCAGGAAAAATGAGCACCCAAGTTCTGAGTTTAAACACAGAGGTAGACACTCAAATCAGATACTCTGGACCATACTGGAAGATTTGCGGGCAGGTATTTAGTGATAAGTGTGCTAACCGGTGAGCATCTGCCTGTCTTCTGACTTGGACCATCGCACACAAGGCTCTGCTTTGCCCAGGCGTATGGTGTTCAAATGGATGCTTTGTTTGAAGAGAGAAATTTGACTAAGATGATGAAACATCTAGACATGTCTGCAAGGAGGATTATTTAAAACAGAAAAAGAACTGACCCCCAAACCTTACCCATGTGTTTTTAAATGTTGGGGTCTGTGACAGTGAAAACAGACAATGCCTCAGTCTTGATGTCAACATTGCATGAAGCCAGCCTCGTGACTGGCGTGACCTGTGGTGGCTCAGGGGACCCTGTGGGAATGAACTTCTTGTCTTGTCCTGGAAGCACTCTTGCCAAGGGGTCCAGGGAAGAAACAGAAAGGCTCCTCCTTGGTCCATGCCACTCATGGTTCTGACCAGTTCTACACCAGATTTCCCCAAATGGATCAGCTTATAATTTTAACCATGGATTTTTCTGAGGTCTTCTAAGAATGCGTTAAAATGGCAGGAGGCAGGAAGAGTATTTGTGCTTTCTACATTTGACCCGAAAACACGGTGGGCATATAATAAACACAAAATCACAGGTTACTCCCACACAAGAAAGGCCCTTTAGACTTTCCATCAGCTTGTGCTGCCAGCCTTGCCGAGTAGCACACCCGGGCACAGGATGCTACAGTTGGCTTTATGCTGCCATGTAGAAAACCAGAACGGGCGGGGACCGGTTCACAGAGCCTCCTCCAAGCTTCCAGGTCCCAGTCCACCAGACAACAAATTAGTTGTAATTCGAACAGAAGAGAGTTTTTGTGGCTCTTTTCCTTGGTATGATAGACGCTCTGTGGCATGGTATGGTTCGTGCTGTGACAGTTCATTCCTGTCCATGTAACAGGCCCGCCAGCTGACTTCACTCTGCTCAATTAGGAGGAGACGCATATTTTAATCTGCCCCATGGTGAGGTAGGGCTTTGCTCGGTGGCCTTGGCAAGCTGGCCATTTAACCGTTTAGGTGGGAGCCTCCACTTCAGCCGGCCAGCCTGCTACCAACAGTGTCTACAGTTGCTTTCTGCTGCCAGCACTTTCCAGATTTCAAACTATAATGAAAGGCCGCCCTGGCACTCTGAGCTATTGGGCTGGGGCTGGCCCCTTGGCAGTGGCCACTCCCGGTAACAGGCCTGGCCTTGTGTATGTGGAGTGGCAAGCACCCGTCCCTCGCCACTGGCTTCCCCTGGACATGGAGACAGAGAGAGCCTTGATAGAAAGGACCTCTCTGTTCTTCAGTCCTTCTGTGGTGACCAGAGGACTGAGCCAGCTGGTGGGGTCACTCAGCCCCGGCTTGGAAATGGTGCCTGCCCCAGACTGTGTGCTTGGCTGCCCAAGTCCCTTCCATTTCTCCAGCATGGCTCCCATCACTCCCAGGAGACACAAGGTCATCACTGTTGTGTCTTAGTTTGTTTTTGTTTTCCAGTAAGAGAAACAAACCACTTGGCATACTTCTCTTTCTTTCCCCCTGGGCCATCTTCCTCTTTCACCCTGACCCCTAGGTTTACCGGTTCTTTGAGTCTTTACACACCTACCTGGAACTAGGTAAGAGAGCCCAGGTGTAAATTACGGCAGGTCTATTGTATTCATGGGGTACTTGGCATGGAGCGATCAAGTCTCAGACAAGCATGGGAATTTGGTCTCAAAATATGCACCAATTGACTTAAAGTATTTCACATCTCTTACGACAAAATTGATTCTCATTTCAAATGGCAAGGCTCACGGTTGCCTAGGATGTGTGTGGATGATGCACAGACCCCTAAGCAGCAGCACTGAGTTCCTATGGTGGTCCAGCTAAGCGCTGAGAGAGAGCCGCCACTTACTTGACTCAGCAATGACTCCTTGGAAGGGTACAGAGCCCAGAGAGAGAGCAGGCTAAGTACAGTAAGAGGGTTAGGGTTGGCGGGCGGTGGTGGCACACACCTTTAATCCCAGCACTTAGGAGGCAGAGGCAGGCGGATCTCTGTGAGTTCGAGGCCAGCCTGGGCTACAAGAGCTAGTTCCAGGACAGGCTCCAAAGCTACAGAGAAACCCTGTCTTGAAAAAAAATAGGGTCTGGGTAGGACTGGACAAAGATTCCCTTTATGTCTCCCCAGTCTCAGAGAGCCTGGCAGAGGTGAAGGCTAGACTCCCAAGAAGATTGAATCCCATAGAGTCAAATCTGAGGACTCCAGTGACAAATCCAAAGTCCACTGTCCCCTCAGAGCTAAGCTCTTTGTCCTTCCCATTCCAAAACTACAAAGAATTCTCAGATCTGTAACTGCTCCCTTTAAAAAAACAAAACAAAAAAACCCTAGCTTTTCCTAAGTGGTTTCCTCCAGCTCTACTTCTGACAGCCCAGGGTCAAGCTCAAGCCACTGGCTGGGCCCAGGCCCAGATGCTCTGAGCTTCCGTTTCTGGCTCTGAAATCACTGAGCCCTTTGTGTGAATTTGCCAAGGACCAGGATCAGACAGTGATGTAGGAACCAGACGACCATAAATTATTCTGTGGAAGATTAACCCTATGTCCAGTGCTTTTGCCGAGTCTAGGATACACCAGTTTGAGTGAGGCCCCTTTACTAAATCATGGCTACTCTGATAGAAATGACAGTGACCTCTGGATCCTGCACAGTTTTTCCGAGAGGCCCTCACAGGCGTATACATAATAGCCTTCTCTTTGTGGTCTCCTTCCCAGTACAGTTCCTCTCCTCCTTACCAAAGCAGCTGCGAGGAGTCAAGAGTCCGGAGGCCCCACCAATGACTCGAGGGGAACCCAGCATCACTTGTACCTGTAGCTCTTCTGAAATGGTGAGGCTGCTCCAACCACTAGCTGGCCTGCCCAGTGGGTGAGTTTTCAGACGCTCGTGTGTGTGTGTGTGTGTGTGTGTGTGTGTGTGTGTGTGTGTGTGTGCCCAAGAATGTGGGAGAAGGGTCTCATTCAAATTACTATAGATGCTAGGCTGGTCACCCATAGGGACCATGCTCAGAATGTTCCAGTGCTTGCTTCAATGTTCCTTTGTTGCCATCTTGAAGTTCTGAAAATCACTGAATATGGGACCCAATACATCCATTTTTTTTCCCCACTGGGCCTACAAATGATGTAGCCGTTTATTGAGAATTTATGACTGTCTAACTCTCGGCACACAGACTGCATGATGCTCCCCGGGATAGCAATAAAGGCGGCACAACACAAAATTATAAATTCACCTAAAACATTATGATATTTTGTGTGTGTGGTCCTTTTACACAACTTGATGCATAACTCTCAAGTGCCAACTTAAGAGTTGACCTGGTGTCTCAAAGTCCTTGACCTGGTAGGCCGGTGGTCAGCAGAGTCTGATGTTCAGCAGAGTCACTGGTGAGCCCTTGACGTCTTACTGACCTGGCTGTTCTCCAAAGCAAACATGAAATACAAATGGCAAGTGGGTAGAAGCCATGTTCTCAACATTTTTTTAATTAATTTATTTCTATGTGTGAGTGCTCTATCTGCATGTATGACTTTATGCCAGAAGAGGGCATCAGATCCCACTATAGATGGTCGTGAGTCACACCATGTGGCTGCTGGGAATTGAACTCAGGACCTGGAAGAACAGCCAGTGTTCTTAACTGCTGAGCCATCTCTCCAAAAGAATTTCTTTTTAAAGATTCCCCAAGTGCCACGATTCTAATTCAGTGATGCTGGGAGCCAGGATTCAGGCATGGTACTCCAGAGCAGTGTGTTTAACTATATATCCGGCATGGGGCGTCGGGATTTGAACCTACTATGCACTTAGCTTCACTGGATCAGTTTTAAATTCTGCCACTTTCTGAATAAAATGCTAAGTTCTTTGATCTTTTCTGTACTTAGGAAGATACTTACAGCCATTTGTTTGGATCTTGACAAGAGAAAAACTTTCGTAAGCACTGTCCATGAACGCTCAGAATGCTGTGTGGGGCCGGCGGGCAGATGTCCAGAAACTACCCACAGAGAGCCAAGCTGTACCACCTGGAGCTGCTTCTGCTCTGAGGAAGTACTGTGGAGCTTTCCCCTCTGAAGCCTGTCACTGTTGGGGGTGGGGGCCGGGGAGGGTGCCTCCTGCAGAGAGTCATCTGGCCTCTGAGGCATGCCTTGTGTTTGCCCTTCACAGACACTGCCCTCCATCCCCCTTCCACCTGTCTTTGTGATCAAACCCCCATATCAGTGGGCATCAGCTGCCCAGGTACATTCCTATGCAACTGTCCCTCTCTTTTCTAAGGTGGCACATTGAACAGTGGGGTTCCTTCAAGCCTGTAAAAGCTACCTTCCCTCTTAAAAGGCCATGGTGGAACCCCAGGGCCACTTTCTGATTCATCAATGAAAGGATGCTGGGATGGGAGAGAAAGGTTGCAGCAGACTCTGATTGGCAGCAGGTTTCCTTGGGTTTAGTTGGGGTGTTTGGAACAAAAGTGTCTAAATTGCATCCCAGTTCACGAACAACCTATCTTCCCATAGTGATAGAGTTTTACCATACGATCAGAGTACAGTCTAGAAAATTCTTTGCCCAGAAAGGTAGTTTTCAGGAGAAGGGGTGGGGGGAGAAGAACGGGGAGAAGCAGGAGGGGAAGACCTGATGGAGCTCATCAGTAGGATGTACCTGGCCCAGGTAAGGTTCTTCCTCACCTTATGGGCATCTAGTCTGCACTTGGTCCTCCCAGCGAATTTAAAGAAAATGGACTATGTGTGACTGATGTTAATTTCTAATCTCTTTCTTCTGTTTGATCCAAGTCAGTGACCTAAGGCCTGTGGTCAGGACCTAAAGTCAGTATCCCTGTGCAGAAGAGGCTCTTCCTGCCGGGTGGTGGGACCCAGGCCAGGCAGCTTTGTGCCCTCAGCGCCGTGAACTGGAGAGCACTCCGTGAGCCTTGTCTCTCCTGTCATGTTTCTCCCGGTTGCTAAGGGAGGACTTTCCAGTTGTGTGTGAACTGGACTCTTGGTATGGCTGTGGAGGGAACCTGCTGTTTTAGGACACTGAAGACAGGAGATGGTGGTGGTGGTAAAATCGCTTTGCAGGCCAGGCTGGCCTTAAATTCACAAAGATCTTCCTGCCTCTGCCTCCCCCTACCCCAAATCCTGGGATCAAAAGTGTGCACCATCACCACTCAGCAAGGCAGGCGGTTCTATGCAACAGGCCCTCTACAGCTGTTGTATAGGATTATCCTCTGGGGCAAACCACCACCATTTTCATCAGATCAGTTGTGACTGCTTACAAAAGATTGTCACAGCTGGCTTTGTGGACCGCTGGCATTCCCTCAGAGGAAAAGGGGGTGAGGAGGGTGACTGGACCCTCTGAGCTAAGTATCCAGCCACTACCCCAACCATTGTATGCAGTTCTGCCCTGATTGTACATGACCTCAACGTCTCAGGGAAGAGCTAAAGGGGCTGGGGAAGACTAGAGGAAGGGGGTTCCATCTATACAATGGCAGTCTTGGGGGAGTCCTCATTTGCGGGGCAGGGGCAGACTTTCCAGCATGGCTGCTTTGGGGTCACTCATGTCTCCACCATCAACCCCTCACCCATGTTCTGTTAAGTAAGCCTAGTAAACTTGTTGGCTTCCCAGAGTGAACTTTAGTGACATCATGACTTGATGTGTTGAGGCCCTAGGAGAAGCGGGGAGACACTGTGTTTGTTCTCCCAGGGGAAGGAAGTTTAGCAACAGCCCAACTGAAACTGTAGAAGGGCTTCCTTACTGCCAGCGCGGGTCCCTCTTGAAAGTCCCTTTTGAGACAATGTGATAGTTAGTGCCAGTTGTCAGCTTCAGAGTCTAGAGTCCCTTGGGAGACCACCTCAGGGCATGCCCATGGTGGGGGGGGGTTCTTGATTCCAGTAATTGCTGTGAGATCTCCCATCCTAACTGTGAGTGGGACCATTCCCTGGGAAGGGGATTCCAGACTTTATAGATAGAAGGGGACTACATGGCTCTCTGCTTCGTGACCGTGACTAATGCACAAGCTCCTGACATGTTGGGTCCCCAAACCCAATGAACTGAGAAAGTGGCTGCTTGTCTTCTCCATCCTCTCTGCAGTGTGGTCCCCAGAATCTGAGGGGTGGAGATCTGTGAGGGCGGTGGGGGCCTAGGTGATCCTTTTAAAGATCAGTTTCTCCACACTGGCAGCTGTGCTCATACGAGCTGCATATGCGTTAAGGTCACATTTGCTATTTGGGGGTGGCAATAACCACTATGAGGGTGTTCCTGGCTGTCCAAGTGATGGTGGAAAGACTTGACAACCATCTTCTCATCCAGGCAGAGGTTAGACTATGGACACCTGTCATCTGTGGCTGCCCATATTTGCTTTGCTTTATGAACAATGAAAGAGAGCCTTCCAGGAGTTTCTGAGTGTGTCTTCCTCTAGTTAACATCCTTTCATCTGGGCTGAGGGAGAGATTCACAGTGTGGTATGTGGGATTCTCCTTTGGAAGATAAAGACACGGAGTAGAGTTGGGAGGGTAATCCAGTGAATACTGACTTTGCCCGGGTTTATTTTCCATATGCTTATACACCCCAATCCAAAAAGGGGGGGGGCAAAAGATTGCTTTACCATGATACAAAGAACAGAGCAATTACCTCTTCAATACCTGAAGCCTCAAGCAACTATACCCTGAGTTAACTATTCTGTTGTTTAGGCAGGACATGCAGTGACCACACTTTAGGCCAAACATCCTGTAGGCAGCCACTCCCCGGGTCAAACCTCTTGTCCTTTCCTTGAAGGAGCAGGAATAGGACTGAACTCTCTGACCTTTGGTCAAGATGGAATGGATCTTCTGAGCCATCTTAATAGCCAAAACATGAACTAACCACCACACCCTAGGTCAAGAGAGCTTGTTAGTAGCCGCACCTTAAGTAAAACCTCTTGTCAATAACCTTGAAGGAGCAAGAATAAACTTGAACTCTATGACTTTTAGTTAAGGCAGAATGGACCCACTTCTGTGGGTTCTCACATAGAATTTAATGCAATTGTAAAGAAATTCAACAACTTCCCATCTACAGAATGTCACTTAAGACAGAAGCCAATTATAATTTACTGGCCCCAAACAGGACACTCTGTCTTAGAGCATCATAAAATTTTTAATTGCATGTACCATAAAAGTAGATTTCCTACAGGAAGCAGGGACAGGAATCTAGACTTACTGAACTCCTCTTCTCTGCCAGCTACTATCTTATTTCCTCTTCTGCCCACATCAGCCAAACGGGATGGGCATGGCTTTTGACTAATTATAAATAAGAAGGCAAGGCTCACCAAGGAAAAACGTCTCACCCACGGTCACTGGGTGGAAAGTTGCAGGATTTCTGTCTGAAATTAGATCATTGAACTCCCACCCCACCCTCCACCCCCCGGCCACCTGCCATCTTTGAGTTCACCATGGTACATATACATGAGCACATTTACTTTCTTCCACAAATTGATCCCAATGACTGCCACTTAGCTCTGGAAAGTGGTGTCTAGCTGCTTCTTCGAGCTTCCTGTCAGCTCATAGCACAGGAATACTGTGCTCAGTATGGGGGAGAGGAGACACTCAGGGAGACACAGGCCGCCTCTTCCTACACGTCACCGAGGCCAGTCCCCTCAAAACATAATTCTACCCCCAATCTCCAGAGGCCCTGCCTCCTCTCTAGAATTATTTTTGCTAATCACCTATGTCTTCTTTTGCTATTCCCTGACATGAAGCAATAACCCACAAAGTCTGGTCAATAATTTAAAGGGTGCAATGAAATAACAGACTCACGAATATAGAATAAGGTTGCCGCTGCTCACCCAGCTGCCGCTGTTCTACCATTCTGCTCAAGAGGGATCAGGACCTGCTCTAACCACCCAAGAGAGAGCACAACCCTCTCTCCATTTTATGGGGTTATATATCCAGAGACCACCACACCCATAGGGCTAGTCAGCCCAAATGTCATTGGCTAAATGGATTGAGCTCCCACAACACTGTATTTTGAATCTTGGCTGACTTTTTTTCTTTCTGGAATGCTCTTACTCTTTATTGTGGTGCTTGCACCACCTGGAACTGCGATCGGGCAAGGGTCTGGAAATTAAAAAGCACACAGAGACACGGGTCATTCTTGAAACAAGAATGCCAAATTTATTGTGTTCCAGGGCAGCTTATATAGGGCTCTTCTTGACCAATGGCCACACACTAGCTCTCAGGATTTTTCAGCTGCAAGCCCCCCAGAAACCACTCTCTTGTTATCAGGAACACATGAGGGTCTCGTGCCCAGAGCAGCTGCAAGATAGGAAAACAAGCTGTTTACTCCAGCAGACAAGGGGTCATAGAAAATTCTGGGTCTGAGGGTCCAAAATCCCCAACACCTAATAACCAGTTCTTTTGTCCCCAAGAAGTATGCATGTGGCTAGTGTTGTCTGAGTGTCATCTCTGGTCTGGCCTGCATGACAGACTAGTACAAAATGTTTAATGTACATGGTGAACAATACATCATTTTAGTTGAACACTGAGGCACACATCCATACACCCAGCATTCAGAATGTAAGTCAGGAGGACCGCCACAAGTTCAAATCCCACACGGGTTATACACACCAGCATTCTTTCTCAAGCCCACCTCCCACAAAAGGATGCAGTTAAAGAAGAGACAGGCAGCCTAGCATAGCAGAAGCCCATCTTCCCCCTGTACCACTCAACCCAATGCTGAAAGCGTTGGGGACCCTTAGCCAGGATACATGACTTTGGAGTTGGATGTGTCTGTCTCCCTCTGACAGGACGGTTCTCAGAGGGTTTCCTGTTCTACCCCACGGGGCCCGGTCATGGGCTTTGGAGATAGAAGGCAGCCAGTGAAGGTTTGTTTAATTATGTTATCATTGAGGGGGCACAAAACTCTTTTCTTTGGATCCTTCTCCCTATGCTGTGTGAAACCCACAGGTGGAGAGATAAAAGTACGGTCAGTGCAAGTGACCAGCTAGGCTGGGTGGGCAGAAGCAGGCTATTAGTGGGTGTGCCTTGGTCCTTCGGTTCATGTTGGCCATAGAGACAAAGAAGAAAAGTATAACCTTGCAAAAACACTGGTGCCGTAAGATCTTTTATAGTCGATGTTACTCTTCTTGTGTTTCAAAATGAACTCCAGGGCAGGATGACACAGGACCTTCTATCTATCACCCTCCTCTCTGCCTGTGCTCCTAGGGGCCCAGAAACCTGTCTCCAGGAGGGACCATGATGGTGACTACCCATCTGGAGTACTTCCCGGGTGTCATCATTCAGCCTGGACTCTAAGGAGAAATGTCAGCAGCATCACACGGCACATACACCTCTCAATTGCATTGCACTTGTGAACCCAGCTGATGCCTTCATGTGTCATGTTAAATCACATCCTGTGGTTTCTTGGATCCAAGAGATAGTGACTGGGCCAGAGGGAGCTGCCATGGTTCTTCTTTCCCATCCTCTCTCACCCTCTAATTGTGTTTTCTAATGGTTCCTTGATGCTATAAGCTATTCATCATGCGAACCCTCTTCTTAAGGTTTTTCTCTTTCCAAATTCACACATCCAGGGCTTTCCAAGGGAAAGATCCGAGGAATTGGCTGTCCTCTCTCCCCAAGAGAATGCGAGGGTTGCGTGCAATGGCTTCTGTGTGATATGCACAGACAAGAGCCCGTGCCAGGACACCTGTGTACACTTCATCCAGAAGTGGCACCGAGTGGATGACGAGCCAAGAAAGAGGCCCGAATCTTGTGACACTTTCTGTCCGCAGCCAGCTCTGGAAATCCAAGTGACTCATCCAATGCCACAGGCCTTGGCAGGAGTGGCAGCCGTGGAAAGGTGCGGGGGTAGATTGTAAACGAAGGGTGGATGCCAAAGGAGAAGGAAGCACAAAGGGGACTCCTCCTGAGTCAGCGAGGGCCTGGAAATGACACTGGATTTCATCTTGCTGTGATGCAGGCTTCTGGATATCTCCGTAAGATTTGCTTGGGAAAAACCTAGTCAGTGCTCAACACGCCACCTCCTATGCTGAACATGGTGAGTGGCTGTAACTAATATAAAAATATTTGCTACACGCGGAATAATATATCTATGATATCTCAGCTGTCCTCCAACAGGACAAGTGGACAACATTCTCTTCTTGCCCCAGAGAATAGGGAAGTGACTCACCTTGGAGCAATGGTTCTCAAGCTTCCTAATGCAGTAATCCTTTAATAGTTCCTCATGTTGTGGTGACCCCCAACCACAGGATTATTTTGTTGCTACTTCATAACTGTAGTTTTGCTAACTTTATGAATCATAATGTAAATATATGACCTATGACCCCCCCGCCAAAGGGATCGTGACCCACAGGTTGAGAACCACTGACCTTGGTCATGTAGAGCTGGCCTAGGTAAACTGTGATTGGAATCTAGGATCCCTGCCTCCAGATTCTGGAAGTTCATCCTCCTATGATAGTAGCCCTGACCTTTGGGGTCTGGTCTTTGCCTGTGGTGACGTTGAAAACTTTCAGGCAAAGCAAAGATGTGATCTGCTAAGTTTGCCACCTCCCTTAGAGAGGTGCAGCCAGTAGAGTGAGATTTACCAGAGTCCCTGCTAAGAGCGTCTTGCTGTGCAGCAGACTGACACCTTCGTGCCATTGCTTCCTGCTGTAAACAGCGACTCCAGGTCTGCGACTCACTTTCCACACCCCACCCGGATTTATTAGCAGGGAGTGAAGTGTGGCAACACCGGTCCAGGGTTTCACAGGACCTGGCAACATAGAAGCAGGGAACTCCCGGCAGAGGGGGACTGTGTGAGCTCCACCTCAGGCGGGGACCCACTGCTGCCTGGCTCATAAATTCAACCACTGTGTCTGTGAGTACCCTGGCTGGAGCCGCTTTTGTGAGACACTGTGGGGCTGAGCTGTGCACCTGTGTAGCTGAGAACAGAAGGTTGGTTGTGGAGGTGGAGGAAAAGACATTGGAAGGGACTCAAACACAGCCACCCTTTGTTAGTAGAGGAGGCACCTGCAGCCTGCACAGCCTTCTGAAAGGCACCTGCCAGGCCCACCGGCTTCCGCTCTGTCCTCATCTTTAATCCTTTGGTTACAGTTTCAGGGTCCCGATGAAATAACAGTCTGGATTTTCCTCCCCATCAGCCACTATTTTCATGGCCCCTTCAAATTCCTCTCTGCCTTTCACCAATATTGCCCCCAAACAGAACACTTGTGTCCAACTTCCCTTTAAATGTTTCTGTTTCTCTGTGTGAATCAGAAATCCCAGGGCCCACGTGTTAAACTCTTCCCATACCAAGGACACAGCTCAGGTTCCAAAGGGAGAGCAAGTCACATGAAGCAACCATGAGACTTGAAGTGAGCTGTGTATCTGGAAGGCCAGATTCCTCTCAGGAGATGAAAAAAGAAGAGCAAGAAAGCAAATAGATTCATAGCCTTTGTGGGGGGTCATAACCCTATGCACAGTGCCTCCTGTAGGCTTCTCCAAAGACTCTGAGTCAGAGCAGACAAGAGTGGGAGTGAGGCCTGTTTGTTGAGTGCTCTGCCTCTGCCTCGATTTCTCCATTTGATCAGAATAAAAGATGCAACTCAAGAGGGCTGCCCAATGTCCCAGGTAAGAACTCTAAGTAGGAAACCTTAATACCCACAAATATCCCCTGCCAACAAAGCCCACTGATGTTCATCTCTGAGGACCTATGGCTTCCTGGGTTCTCTTATACACCTTTTGTTAACCTCTACCTCACTTCCAGTCCTGAGCTCAGCCCCTTTGTGAGCATGTGAGCACATTTGTGTCATGTCCAAAGCCTTTTCTAACTGTCCCGTGGGTTGGCTTAGTCTGTCAAGGGTGAGATGGCCACTAAGCCAGTGGCAGCTGGGAGTCAGGGAGGCTGAACTCAGGGAAAGAAAAGTTTATCGATGCAAGACTCTCTGAACTCAGCATTTATAGGAAAAAATAAAACCTCTCTAGACACTTTGGGTGCCTCTTCCTTTCCCCCCATAAACAATTCAACTTTGAAAGCAAATTATAAAACATTTGTGATAAGCCTCATCAGGCTTCCACCCACCCGTGCACTTCTCAGTTAAGTACATGTTGATATCCTCATGTTGAGGTCCCCACCCCTGCACTTCTCAGTTAAGTACATGTTGATGTCCCCATGTTGAGGTCCCCACCCCTGCACTTCTTAGTTAAGTACATGCTGATGTCCCCAGACTGTTCCAGTTTGCCTGGGACTTCTCCGCCTGGGCATCCCTTGACTGTCTCACTTTAGGGACCCGCGGTTTCCGCGAGTAGCTCACTGGGAAGGTGTTGGGACTTCTCTGCCCTGGCATCCCTTGACTGTCTCACTTTAGGGACCCGCGGTTTCCGCAAGTAGCTCACTGGGAAGGTGTGTGTTGGAGCAAGCACAGCCCACACTACAGAGCGCAGGCTTGGGATGCTTTCAGCCCGCTACCTAACCTTAGGTCAATCAATTACCTTTCCTGTTTCAGTTCTCTTCTCAACCTGTGCACTGGGAATAAGACCCATTTGCCCAATGCGTAGGATACAATGAGAATTAAATTACATAGTAGTTGCAAAATAATTTGGCTTCATTGAACTTGCCCCCCAGCCTTGCATCTGAGTAGAAAGACTACACAACTCTTAACGGCCAAGCTCCTCGGGACCAGTGCAATTGTATGTTCCACTTCTAGTCTATGGCAATGTGAGGACATTGCCAGGAGGCCAAAGAGATGCTGGAGTAGCACTGACACCTGGGAGTCCTGGGGGCAGCAGCAGGGAGAGGAACACAGCTCTGGGTAGCAGAAAGTATATTCTAATTATGAGAGCCATTGGTCTGTGACTCTCTTCTCTGTTCATCTACTTGACCTTGAACCTGGGATGTCTGAGGCAGATGAACACACACTAAGTGAGATACAGAAGCCCCTGTCTTAGGATTTCTACCGCTGTGAAGAGACACCATGACCATGGAAACTCTTATAATGGAAAACATTTACTTGGGTGGCTTACAGTTCAGAGGTTCAGTCCATTATCATCACGGTGGGACATGGTGGCCTGCAGGCAGACGTGGTGCTGGAGAGGTAGCTGAGAGTTCTACACCTTGCACTGGCAACAGGAAGTTGTCTGAGACACTGGGCATGGCTTAGGTATGTATGATACCCCAAGGCCCACCTGCAGTGACGCACTTCCTCCACAAGGCCACACCTGCTCCAACAAGTCACACCTCCTAATAGTGCCACTCCCTATGAGCTTATGGGGGCCAATTACATTCAAACTACCACATCCTCTCTCTTTTCTCCCTCTTTTTCACGCACACATACACCCCATACACCACAGCACATTATTATATATTATTATATATAAGAGCACTAATAACCACACCATCTCTGGCTCATTTGGGGCCCCCAGAATGTAGCTGTCGGGGCCTTGTATGCACACAGCTACATTTTCAATCCTTAGCTGAGTCCTGCTTGGTCCTGCCTTTGGGACTCTGTGCTATCTCTTCCCTCAGGAACATTCTTCTTCCAGATCTTTCTATGATTGCCTCTTATTCTTGTTTCAGCTAAAAATCTCTCCTCAAGGGAGTGGCCTTTTCAGGCTCCTTTTTCTTAGTAACCCACTGTTTTTTCTCATAAGGTTTCAGTCATCAAACCACTTCCTATTCAGTGATGCTTTTGAATGTTTTTTCACTTCTTTCTATGTCAGAGTAGCACGGTCCCCCTTTTTATCCAGGAGTGTGGTCAGCCAAGACAAGACCAGGTACCTCAGTCTCCTGGCAGTATGGGTAACCACATAACTCAGCCCCGACCAATCAAATGTAAGTGGGCGTGCCCTTAGAAAGAGCCAGCACAAGCACCATTTTTTTTTTCTTCTTTTCTTTTCTCTGCTGGCTGGATATGAATGTGGTTCTGAGTCTGAAGGAAGCAGTTGGACTCTGAGATGAAAGACAAATGCTGAAGCCAACAGTGTTCCAAGGTAAAAGGGTCCAGAATCTTTGATGACCTGGGACATCTGTGGACTTCTTTGATGGGAGAAAGAATCTTGTTCTAACTTGGTTAAGCTATTATTGTATTAAGTCTTTTGTTATTTCTACCTTATACAACTCTTAAATAATGCTAGTCCACCTCTAGACCTGACATCAAGAAAATAAGGAACTCACTGGCTTGGTTCTGAGGTTAGCCAGCACTAGTGTGATGACAAGCACATAATAGTTGTTTGGTAAACAGTTGATGAGTTTTGACTCTCCTCATATTTCTTTTCTCTCATCTCTTTCTTTTTTAACTTTCAAAGCAAAGTCTTACTTAAGTAGCTCAGGCTGCTTTGATATGTAATTCAGGCTGGTCTTAAACTCGTAATCATCCTGTCCCAGCCTCCCAGGTTCTGGGATTGCAGCTGTTTAACACACTTAGCTTCATATCTAGTTTCATAAACGGCTTCTTCCTCTCTGTGCTCTCTGACCTCCCTCAAATCCCCTCCTTTCTACATGGTCCTGAAAGACTGACATTTTCCAGGCTTGTACTCATGGCTAGGTGCAAAGTCTGACATGCCATAGTGTGCATTCATGTCTGAGGTGAGAGTCCTAAGTGCCACAGTGTGTATTTGTACCCTCAAGTCCATCCAGGTGAAACTGCCCTTACCACAGTCCACACTATGCACTAGCACGCCCATCCCACCCTGATTGGATCAGAGTTATCACATGACCAGAGGTGACCAACCAGGATACCTGTCAGAAACATCAGTCATAATTCAATCTGTAAGGATGAACAACACCAAGGCAATTCCTTTGATCAGGACTGTTCCTTTGTCTTAGTTTAAATTTACTTAAGAAGAAAAATATCAACAAATAGGTAAAAGAAAAATTAACTTCAAATGTTAGCAGTTTTAATAAAATTTTGTATAAACATGAAACTGTGTAGCAGTGTCTAAGAAATTCTATTTTTAAGACACAACTGTTATTGGCAGTTAAGTCCACATTTTTCTTTAATTGTGCAGCTCTCTCTCTCTCTCTTTCTCTCTCTCTCTCTCTCTCTCTCTCTCTCTCTCTCTCTCACACACACACACACACACACACACACACACTTCTGCATGGTATCTACAGCATATCTTTCCAGATATGCAGATCCATCAGAGACTGATCAGTATTCCTTGAATGGATGGCAAGTAATATATCCCCTAATTTGCTCATGGACTGAAGACATTGCAGTAAGCAGCCCTTAAGAAGTAGATTAACACATTTATGAGATGGAGACAAAAGGGTGGGATTGCAAAGTCAAGCAGTCATTTAGATAATTCTTCATACATGTTCCAAGTTAATATCTAAAACGGTTCAAACAGGCTTGCTCCTTGCTCAAGTGGATGGAGGCATAAGGCTTCTGACAGTCTTTAGCTGACTCTAGAATTCTATTTTGGTCAGTTAGATAGTAAAAGATGGTGTTTTGTAATATTTTGGTTCTTGTGAGATGTGTGGGCATCACTGGGTGGAAAGTAAATCTAAAAGCTATGAGGATACAGAGCTGGGGAAAAGGAGGGACACGAGAAGGGGCTGGAAACAGTGTTATATGGGGAGGAGCCATGTGGACCTGGGGAGATCTGAAACAGGTTGGAGGAGCTGGACACTGAAGCTGTGTGCTCACCAGGGGGTGACTGTAGTGACATCTCAGAGGCCACAGCCTCTGTCTCCTCCCCACACTTTGTCTTGGTGTCTTCTCCAAGATTCCCATTTCCCACCTCTCTCACCACAGTGCCCAGATCCTAGTCCAACCCCTCTGTGTCTAAATCAACCCAATTTTCCATCTAACAAACAGAACCTTTTATATTTGGCTTTCTTTAAATGGTTCCTGCCTTGCTTGTGGCCACAAAGCCCTGAAACTATAAAGGCACATTTAAATGTACCCCTGCTTAAATCTGTTTCTATTTAATATGATTTAAGTTGTGATAGCCAAGATCGCATAACATTACTATTCAGGGCATCGTAAGGGCACAGTTCTCTCATGTTTAATGCATTCACATCGGTGGGCATTGAGTCTCTGATGTCTTCTTAGCTTACATCTCTGCCCATCAACCTCATCCTGACTCTGCACAGGTACTTTCCATGCCCCCAGCCATTGAGTCCAGTCAAAGGATGGAGACTGGGCTTGTCGGTTTGTCCACCATCTTATGCTATACAAACAAGCCAAGAAAGGTAACAAGCAAATGACTACCCTCCTTCTGCCCGCATACTCCCGCTGGTAATTATTTATTCTGTGTCTAGCACTTTCTTCGGTTTGCTCTTCTCAAAACAACCTCTGGTGGTATGCATTTGTTCTGCTGGCGGGCAAACAGAGGCCCAGGAAGGCAGCTGAGAAGAGGCCAGCTGAGCTGACAGTGACCTGTGCCTTCAGGCTGCCTGCCCCTCTCCTGTCCAGACTAGCCTTCACAAGTGTAGCTCCCGCCGCACCCATCCTTCCAGCCAGCGTCCTGGCACTGTGCCCTTTCCTATCTCACCTACCCATAGCCAGCCTTTCCTCGCTGACTGCCACGCTCAGGCTCTTGAAGTGGCCACATTTCCACAGACATGCTTCTTGAAAGACGCTCAGCGAGTGAAGTTCAAGGGCACAGCCTGGCACTGAGTGCTTCCAGACACGGTGATTGCTTTCTTCCTGGCAGCCTTTCCCTCTTCAGCGCCATGACCCCTCTTTGACTTTCATTTTCTTCTTCCTGTGTCTTTGGTTTTCTGTTTCTTTTGTCCCAAATGTTCACTCCACCTCCAAGAATTCCATCTGTGCTAGACACAGAATAAATAATCACCATCGGGCTGTATGCGGGTGAAATGAGGAGAGTCATTTGATTTTTACCTTTCTTGGTTTATTTGTGTGTCTGCCATTGCCTCTCGTGGCCTAGCCCTCTGCCCGGCACCTAGTTGGTGCTTAGTAAATCTTTATTGAATCAGTGAATGCTTGAGGGGGGCTAAGGATCCGTCTCAACTGTCACTGCCATCAGAAAACTTCCCCAGTGTCCTCCATAAACCTAGCGACCTTCTTGGGCTCTATTTCCACTCTTCCATGGGCCTTGTTCTGAGTTCTAGGTATGTGTCTCAGCCTTTTAGTTGGATTGTGGATTGAGAAAGACTCTGGCCTTAATCATTTTATATTTTGTTTTAGATTTAAGGAGTCAGGGCTTCTACATATCCCAGGTTAGCCTTGACTTCCCAATCTTCCTGCCTCAACCTCCCAAGTGCTGGAATTATATTGGATTATTTGTGTGTGTTACATGCTCAGTTATCACATCACCCCTGAATTTTAGTGGTTATATGCCTAAAGGGAGAGACTGCTTATTCATTTCCTGGCTGCCCAGACCCGAATAATAACACAGAAACTATATTAATTACAACACCGTTTGGCCAATAGTTTAGGCGTATTTCTTGCTAACTCTTACATCTTAAATTAGCCCATTTCTATTCATCTGTGAATTGTCACGAGGCTGTGGTCTACCAGTAAGGTTCTGGCTGGCAGCTGGCATCTTTCTTTTTTGGCAGCTACATGGTGTCTCTCTGACTCTGCCTACTCTCTCTCTCTCTCTCCCTCTCCCTCTCCCTCTCTCTCTCTCTCTCTCTCTCTCTCTATATATATATATATATATATATATATGTATATATATATGTGTGTGTGTGTGTGTGTGTGTGTTCAGACTTTACACCTGGTTTTACTCTGCTAAGCCATTGGCTGAAACAGCTTCTTTAATAACCAATGGTAATAAAATTTATTCAGGCATACAGAAGGGATGCCACATCATATCCCTCTCCTCCCTGCTTGTCCCCACCCTCTCTCTCCAGCATCAACATCAAGACATCATCCTCTCCTCTTTCCACAGACTCTGCGTCTTCTTCCATCCTGTCTGCTTCATCTCTGCCCTGACTCCCATTTCTCCATGGCCTACTGACTTCCACGAGCAGGACAATTCATGATGGCGGTCATACCTATCGTGTGCCTTCCTCACACAGCACCGATAGGGGATAAAAATGAGTCCTTATAGGCACCCTAGATTTATGTCAGATAACACCAAGCTAAGATCGCTACTAGGAATACCCAATACACATTTATACTGAATAATAATGGTGAACGCCTAGGACAGTCGCACACTCTGCTTGACGTTTGTGACCACCACCAGCCCCATGCATGCACTGACTGTCACTATCCCCAGTGTACAGCTGATGAATCAGGCAGGGGGAGGGGACGGAGGCTGCCCAGATCACACAGCTGAGCTGGCAACTTCAAACTCAGCATGTACGTAGACCAGCTCAACCAGCTGACAGTCGGCAGACAAGGTCTCTGAGAAGCCATATGTGTGTTTTATCAGATGATTGTGAGACCCTGATGGAAGCCACACACCTCTCCTGTGTAGCAGACAGTAGATAAAGCCTGGGCTTCTCAACTCACCACCCCCACAGCCTCTGCAACAGGCTTGGCAGGCTCCTTCTAGATTGTGCCTCCTGCTCTGCTCACATGGGTCGCTCATTAAGGGGCTTTAATGGCAAACCTGTCTGAGAGAAATTGTTTCCTTGAATTTTTCCCCTTTAAAGCAAATTTTAAAATGGATGGAGCTGGGAGCAGATCAAGATTGGATATGAAGTGTAGAAGACAGGAAGTGAGAATGGTGGAGTGGGGGAGCGGGTGAAGGTAGGCAAGAGAGCTGCACAAGTGACCGTGCCTGCCACAGGGACTTTGAATGGAAACGTTATGAGCAGCCCTTTGGTAGGACCTGATGAGGTGCAACTGGTGGGGACCCTGGTCATAATGTTTAAACCAAAAGCCCCCGAGGGCAGGGACCTGGGGCCATGAGGGTTGAAATGCCACCATGAGGCCAAGATCATGGTTCCAATTCATCCCCCACATTGTTGGCTTTAAGAAAAAGCTCAGAACCTTCTCTGTGTTCTCTATCACTCCCCAGAGTGGTTGAAGGAGCAATAGAGATAGATGTGACGTCATTTTGCAGTGGGTGGAGCATTTTACAAGGTACTCTAATTTGTCTCCTCATTGCTGTGACACAGTAGGCTTTCATTCCTCATGTCCTTGAAGCTAGACATACCAAGGATATTGTGTTGGCCAATAATAAATCAGAAGAGATGATGTGTGTCTCCCTCCAGAAAACCCTCTGGGGCAGGAGTGTGGCTCCTCTTCACTGGTTTCCCTGTGTTGGTGCCTAGCAACTTCCCAGAAGGTTGGGTCTCAATGGTTAGAGCCCTGAGTGAGGACAAAACGAGACAGACCTTCCCACCCCTTAGGAATACCAGGAGGGCAGGGAGAAGTGAGCACCTTTCCAAAACCTTCCTTTATTATAGCAGCATAGCTCAGTCCTCCTGACAGAGAAGTGAGAGGAGGGCAGGAAGCCAGGCTCCATTTTAGAGATATGCTTGCCTCCTCCCTGTCTTTCTGGTCCCCACACTCGCCACCACCTCCTCCTCTCAGAGACCTTTCCTACTAGGTGGGCTTAACCATCGAAGAAAAGTCCTTTTCTACGTGACTGATTCAATGGTGAGATCCGTATGGGACTGCCCAATGGCGTGGAGTAAGGGTCCAGGATTCCCAACATACCAGTGATGGTGGTTGATGTTGCCTTTGGTGGTGCAGGCATGTAGATGGAACTGCGGGCTGCGTTCCTGCCTCCTGGCTCCCAGCCGCCTTGCTAGCTTATGCCCGAAATAACAACACACAAATTGTATTCATTTAAACACTGCTTGGCCCGTTAGCTCTAGTCTCTTACTGGCTAATTCTCATATCTTGCTTTAACCCATATCTAATAATCTGTGTAGCACCACGAGGTGGTGTCTTACCAGGAAGATTCTAGTGTACGTCCATCTTGGGCTGGAGCTTCATCGCATCTGACCCACTTCCCTCCTTTCCAGCATTCTGTTCTGTCTACTCCACCCACCTAAGGGCTGGCCTATCAAATGGCAGTTTCTTTATTAACCAATGAAATTAACACAAACAGATTGACAGATGACAATACTACTTCACAGGCACACCTCTGTTTTGCATCTTAAAATAACTGTGCCACAGGTGAATGAGAGTCAACAAATCAATTAATACCATTCCGACTGACTAGATGGCCTGGTTCCAGCCAGCAGTATGTCATCTTTCTTAAACATGATTTCTTCCATCTTTATTTTACAATTTTATCTGTATGGGTGTTTTGTCTGCGTGCAAGTCTGTGCAGCACAAGCATGCAGCACTCACAGAGGCTAGAAGACGGTATTCAGTTCCCTGGAACTGGGGTTATAGACACTTGTGAGTCACCATGTGGGTGCTAGAACTCGAACTCAGGTCCTCTAGAAGAGCAGTCAGTGCCCTTAACTTCTGAGCCACCTCTCCAGTCCCCTATATTCATTTTGAAACTTGATCCCCTCATCTGTAGATTAGAAATGGAAGTATTGTCTGTCTATTACTTAAAAGTATTTGGCTAGCATTGCCTAGACCTGATGGAAGGCCAATAAACCACTTCTCACAGTAAACATCCCACTGGCCAACGTCTGTAGAACAAGACAAAGTGAGCCACTTTGTGCAATTAGAGCCATCTGCTCAAACAAGTCTCCACAAAGCAGATTTTTGGAAGAGGAATGTGTAGTTTTCAGAGGAACTCCAGATATACAGGAAATGGAGCGTAAAATACAGTCCCTTCTCGTGTCTTTTTCTTGTCCACAGTGTACCCCCTACTCACCGTAGCATCTCGCTATGTTATAATTGACAAAATAATATGGATACATAGTTATTGACAAAAATTCATAGTTTCTGTTAAGGGTCCCTCTGGTGGGGAACATCCTATGGCTTTTGAAACCATGTAGAGTCAGGAAGGCACATCCAAACGACTGCAGAGGGCAGTTTCCCTGCCTTAAAAGTCCCCTGTGTTCTGCCTGCTTGCCCTTCCCTGCATCCAGCCCCTGGCACCTACTGAGCTTTTCATTGTAGCTATGATTTTGCCCTTTCCAGATGCTCTGATGTTGGACCACACCCTGTGGAGCCATTCACCCTGATCTCCTTGCATCTACCATCTTCTCATCTCTGCTGCTAACTAGTTCTGCTGTCTGGGTGTTTATCTAATTTGTCTGTTGAAGGGCATCTTGGTTTAACCCAATTTCTCTTAGTTACAGGAAAACAAAACAAAAAAAGCAAAGCAAAATGCGACTAGCATTCCTGTGTTGAGTTTCAGTGGATTTAGGTTTTCAAGCCATTTGGGTTACCACCAGGGAGTACAATTGTTGGATCATATAGTTAGATTTCTGGTCTTGTTTTTAAAATGCTGAACTTGAGCCATCAAAATGGTTGTCATCAATCCTGCTGACCTGAATATAGGGCTTACATGGTGAAAGAAGAGAACTGACTACTGAGAGCTACCCTTTGACCTTGACATGTGTGCGCATACATACATATGTATGTGTATGATTTAAAACTATTTACTATTTCAAAATATTTTACTAGATCTTTGAAAATATGATGCAATATGTTTTGATCCCATTTTCCCTCCCCTAATGCTTCCCAGATATACTCCTAACATTGAAAACAATAACAAAACCTCTGAACTGTCTTTCCCCAAAGTGGCAGACTGCTGTTGAGCCGGTCACCTTGGCTCCGTTGTCTTACCTTCAAAGCTGAGTATATCTTCCTGGGCCTGTTTCTAGCCCTTCTCTTCTGTTCTCTTGGTTTGCTCATTTATTCTTTTGCTAGTATCACACTTTTTTCGTGACTGAAGCTTTGGCAAAAATCGTGGATGCTCAATGCTTACTTTCTGGTCTCATATGTAATTTAGCTACTTTGGGTCTCTCACCTCTCCATATAAACTTTAGAATTAGTATACTGGTTCCCACAGAATTGCTTATTGATATTTTTGTTAGAATTATGATTAATCTAATGATTAAGTTGGAAGAAACATAGATTTTGGCCACACTGGGCAGAATCATCATGCTCATCAAAACATCTTTTTTGTTTTCCAGACCTTCTTTGATTTCTTTCATCAGAGTTTTATGGTTTTCTTCATATATACCTTGTGTACCCTGTTTGGTTTAAATACAGACATTGCGATATTTTGGTGCTAATATAAACCAAACTGCTTTCTAAAATAGGTTTAATTGAGTTGTTGTTAAATTACGTGACTGTTTCTTTTACTAGTCTTTTGGATTCAGCCAGGTTGGTCTGCAAAAGTGGAAAGACATGCAGGTTTTCACCTGCTGGGCCCACCCTTCCTAGCCCTAGGTCTTAGAAAGGGAAAGCCATCTGAATAACTCAAATGTTTGCATTTTATTTGAAATTAAGACCGCGACAACCACATGCCTCAGCCTCAGTTTCTTTCCACAGTGTCTGCAGAATTACTCTCTGTTAGTCAACTTTCTTCCCACCGTGGCCAAATAGCTGAGGCAAATAACTCACAAGGGAAGTTACCCTGTCTCATGACGTCAGAGGTTTCAGAGCATCCTGGCGGAGAGGGTTGCAGTGGGGGTGAGCAGCTCACTTCGTGGTGGTCAGGAAGCAGAGAGATAGACCACCTATGCTACTGGCTTTCTCTCCTTTCCCTTTACATCATCTGGGTCCCCAAACAAGGGGAAGGTTTCAAAGTTCCTCTTTTAGTTAATCTTCTCTGGAAACGTCTTCACAGACAAACCCAGAGGTGTGCTTTACTGATGTCCTAGGCATCTCTCTATCTAGTGAAGTTGGTGACCAAGGTTCGCCAACCAACTGTCCTCATTCCTCAGCGCTTGAATGCTACTGACCTGAGTTTGTGCTAGTATTCCCCAAAGCTACATGCTATGAACATCTAATGTAACATCTGCCCAAGAAACTGCCGAGTCTAGGAGGTAAATTTCCACGATGAAATCTATAATGGGTAATTTTAAACAAAGAAGCTATTGGAAGCCTCCCCTCCGAAGTATACCATTTGTACTAAGAGTCCATTTAAGAATTAAGTCCCTAGGAAAGTCCTTGTCTAGACTAGGATGTCAACTGTGTTCTTCTACCTGGAACGAAGCAAGGTGACCGGGAGCAGCGCTCATTTTCCCAGCAGCCTCTTGTTGCTGGCTTGCTTCCAGGAGGGCTTTCCTTGACTCTGTGCTCTTCAAAGAGCTGGCCCTGATTCTCAGTGTCTTTGGGCTTATTGGAAGTTCTCATCCAAAACTCCCTGTGCCCACAGGCCCAGGGTGGCTCCTCTTAAGAGTGTGGCCTAAACCCCACTGTCCCTTCAAGTATCTCACTCTATAAAACATCACTAGCACCGTGCCAACCCATCACGCTGGCACTTTGGGTGGTATGACAGAGAGAGCCTGGGCTTCATTAGAGGAGAAAGAATGTAGTGGGGGCTAAGCTGCATTGTAGTCAACAGAATAAGAACATGGTCTTAAAAATTGCAGGGGCCGGTGACAGTTTCTCCAATAAATAGTGGTATTATAGCTATGAATTTCAATTTTTCAGGTCAAGCATGCCCAGGCTGCTCTGTAGTCGTTTATGGCAGGCCTCTGATGGAAGTTCTGTGGGTTGAGTTTATTGGTTTCTGGCACTGTGGCCCATATTTTGAGCAACTCCCATAAAATGTGCTTGGGAGTTATTGTTTTCCTTTAAAGAGTGTGACAGTCAAACAAGCTTTTAATAAAGTGCTTTGAAAGGCAACAGGCTGGAAACCGCTGGGCAAGAACTCAAGCTGGTAAAGGACCAAACATGTCTCTAATTATATTGAATTTCCACGGAATAGGAGAGCGAGGCTAGCAATTACTTCTGAGTGAGATCGCACGCCAGCAGGAAGTGAAAGCGCTCCTTGACCTTCGGGAGAACTAATAAAAGGGCCGCATCACTGCATTTGATCTTAAACGCCTCGTGCTCGCTGTGTTGAAAGGTCTAATTGATGCAGTAAGGCCCTTCCATAAACATCTGGTAGCAACTCATGGTTTTCCTCAAAATTAAATTTGGGGTTTGGTCCCCCCCCCTTTATTCTGCCTCACATCTTGCCATGTAGACCTAATACTGATATATCTTCAAGATGGGGCCCCGAGGTAAACTGTAGTGGCTGGAACTAGGAAGCGTGCGGTGCAGATTCTACACAGCAGGCTGAAAGAACAAGGGTTAGGAAGGCCTGAAATCCGGCTAAGACATTTTCAGTGGTTGTATAAATAATTTACCCGATGCCTGTAGAACTGCCTCAGCGTCATTTGTCTCTAATAAGCCAAACCCACAAATAAACAGGGTGCTGGCTGACTTTAAGGCTCTTGTCTCTTCTGATATGACCCTGAATTGAACTCCACCCTTCAAGAAGATTGCTCAAATGATGACAGAGTAGAGTAGGGAACCCTTCGGCTGCGTGGGCTCTGTCTTCTCGCATCACCCTGTCTAGTCCCATGTTCCATCTAGACTCCGTCTGTCTGGAAGTGAAGGGCGGTGCGCTTGGTAGCAGGCTGCAGTCGTTACTTTTCTCCTTGTTGAGACAGAATATCTGACAAAAAGCGACCTATGGGAAGAAGGGCTTGTTTGGGCTCGCGGTTTGAGGGTGCGATCCTTCACGGAGTGAGAGAGCTGGTCTCATTCTATTTTCTGTCAGGAGTCAGAGAGAAACAAACAGGGCACCCAGCTTGTTTTCTCCTTTTTATTCAGCCTGTGGCATCAGCCATCAGATGGTGACACACATGTTCAAAATAAGACTTTCCTACTTAGTAAACTTCCCTGAAAATACCCTCCTGGGCACCCAGCGGTGCAGTTCTTAGGTGATCCTAAACCCAGTCCCGTTTACAGTGAAGACTGACCAGAACAACAGGGGCCCCTGGTGCATGCATGATGGTCCCTGACCCAAGGCAGGCTCTTCTGAGAGCATTCTTTCTCGTCCTCACAACACCACCCTATGAAGAAAGAAGACAGGGTGTAGAGGGGCTTCAGAACCCTGTTCAAGCTGCTACTGCAGGGGCATGTCAGTCAGTCCTGATTCAAGCCGTTGATTTCTTAAGCATTTTCTTAGACCGGCATGTTCTCCTGGAGCCTTCTCTGACACCAACGCCCTATGGAGCTGCTCAGAAACAGCCACAAGAATGTAAGTGACTTCTCAGAGAAACTGACATTCAGAGAAGCCAGCAGCTGAACATTAAAGCTAGGACAGTTAGAAACCATTTGAGGGGGAACCTGTCTCTCAGCTTCACCACACACGGAGCAGACACGTGACATTCATACAAGTACACTGACCGGAATCAAGCCATAGAAAGTGAGGCCTCTTGCAGCTGGGTCTCAGTTTCTGTATCAGTCAAGGGAAGAGAATTAGATTTTTATCTGTTAAGTTTCGTCTGTTACAGTTTGAATCTAAAATGTTTTGAATGCCTGTTCCTGGGTGGGTGGCACTGCTTGGTGAGGCAGTGGAGCCTTTAGGAGGTGGGATCTAGCTGGTGGAGGTAGGGCCCTAGGAGTGGGCTTTGAAAGTTCTACTGGTTCTGGTCCTGGTCTCTGCTCTCTGGTCTGTCTGCCACAGTCTCTGCCACACACCTCTATATCTCAGAACAGAATTGCCCTACCCCCAGTACCTGTCAAGACGGACTGAGACAGTCTGAAACCATCACCTGAGTGAAATCTCTTCCCCCTTATGTAGTTTCTGTGAGGGTTTTATTGGTCACAGGGATGCAAAAGTTAGATAATAATAATAATAATAATCCCTTTATTCCCCATCATGGGGCAACCATGGTTGACTCTTCTGGAAGGCAGTGGCAACAGAGCAAGGACCCTGGCGAAACACAGCGTTGGTGCTGGCCCTCTACAGCTCTCCTTACCTGGAAGCATGACCTCCCCCCTCCCCATCCCATGATAGAAGGACTTTGGGAGGCTTAAGCCAAAGTGTTATGACTTTCTCTCTAACTGCTTACTACCATCTTGGGCGAAATTTGTGCTTCTATGTGACTGGCTCCATCCTGCGTTATCCTTCCCCAGAGCCATTCCATCCTCTGGATTCTGAGCCCGCGAATCGGGAAGCAAGATTTTACCCTTAACGTCCTAGAACATCATTGGAAGATACGTCACAAGGATGAAACAAAGTCATTTTTACCTGAGGCCTTGATAAGCCCTTTAGTCAGATGCTTTTCCATAAAGCATAATCCGGGGCGAATTTACCCTGCCAAGAGTTAATGCATTTAGCAACGACTCATGATGGTGAATGCCACTGCCTGTCAATCACATTACACGAGGGTCATAAAGAACCCGTCTGCTACAAGTCTCCTTTATCGTCCATCTTCTCCTTGAAGATTGGCACCTGCTTCTGTTTTATTCAATCCTGGGATAAAAGACCAGGGGGTTGCTTCCAGATTTGGACTTCCATAGCGAACTGCAGTAGCCTGGCAATTCTCTTCTTCATTAGCCAGAGTCCTATGGAGTTCGTAGTCTGCTTTCAAAGGCTCTGCTTACACTGACCTTTAAGACGCCCTCTTAAAGTAACTGACATGCTAGGCGGCAGGCTCCATATATGCAGGGCCATTGTTTGTCTTTTGATATATTCCGCAGTCTGTCTTCCCGTGTTTATGTGCCTCCAGATAGTTATTATATGCCATCATTCTCGGGATCATCAGCATTCCGATGCCTGTTTTCTTTACTTTATCTGTTGAGCAGGAGTGTATTTAGCGCTGAGAATGATACATCATCAAGGTAGGAAAAGGTGAGCCCTCTGATATATGACACGTCTTTCACAGCATGAAATAACTATTGCCTATTACTTTACTCCTGACGTTTTTATTTTTAAGGGAATTTCACTTGATTTGTGGTGCTGACACCTTTGATATGTTGTTTCCAGTGACCTTACATCCAAAATCAGCAGCGTGTGACATTTGATGGCCCAGATAAAAAACATTAATGGTGGGAAGAGAAGGTTTATTTTCCTGGTCATAAATTAAGTTTAAATAACTCTGAATTTATTTTAAACTCTCCAGTACTTTTTACTGTCCAAGCAATAAATGTATTTATTACTGGGGGCCTGCCTGGTGCTGGCAGAGCCTTGTGCTCAGCCGCCCTGCGTCTTCCTCCCCTTTCCCCAGAACTCTTGGTAAGGCTGGTTTGTGTGAACTAGTTAGTCTCTAATTTCTGCAAGTGGGGAGAGGAAAGGTGTTGCTTACCACAACGGCAAGCCCCAAATGTTCTTGTTCTCCACCAGGTTAACAAAAGCAGAAGTCGGTACCATGTTCCCTGGTGTGTGTGATCCAATCATGGCAGACCTCTGCTCTGGAGTTAAGACGGGGGAGCAGGTATGAGCAGTCATGCCTCAGTAGCTGGTTTAATTTTCACATACATGCAAGTGCATTTCTCTATTTTTAATCTTATGTGTGTATTTAGTATTTATTCATTAGATGTTTCATGAACAGTAAATATTGAACACCTCAGTTTAGAAAGTTTTATGAGCCAGGTGGTGGCAGCACACACTTTTAATCCCAGCATATGGAAGGCAGAGGCAGGAGGATCTCTGTGAGTTTGAGGCCAGCCTGGTTTCCAGAGTGAGTTCTAAGACAGCCAGGGCTGTTCAGAGAAACTTTGTCTCCACAAAAAATAGTTTTGTAATTTAAGATTATTTATGTTTTCAAATGATCTTAGAGTTGAGGTGCTCCACACTCAATATTCTGCATCTTAAAATATCCGGTTCAGTGGTTTTCAGTTTTTTCACAAGATTTCATGGCTTCGTCACTATCTACTTCTAAACATTTTCATACCCTTGGAACATACACCATGCTTCTCAGCAGTCATTTTCCAGTCTGCCCTCCTTCCTCCTCTAGCCCCCGGTCACCCATTGTCTCTCTCTGGATTTGCTGGTTTGACAATACAAACACTTGGCATCATGTCATATCTGGCCCATTCAATTTAGTGTGTTGTTTCTTTTTCTATATATATAATTCAGTTTTATTTGTTAGATCTGTTTATTTTACTCTATGAATGCTTTGCCTGCATGCATGTGCGTTAACCACATTCATGCCTGTAGGATCCCCGGAACCGGGCCTACACGTGGTTGTGAGCCTCCTTGTGGGTGCTGGGAATTGAACCCAAGCCTTCTGCAAGAGGAACAAGTGCTCTTAACCACTGAGCCATCTGTCCAGGCCTAGTATGTTGTTTCCAAGGCTGATGCACATGGCAACATGTGTTGAGACTTCACATTTTGTGACTGAGTAATGTTTCATTGTATGGTGGACGATTCCTGGTTTATAGATCAGGTAAAGAGTTTCATCTGCATCTTCAACTTGAACATGTAGACGATTTATTAAGTTGCCAGTCATTGTCTTCTATTTGGAACATTTTTTTCTGAAGTAAGACCTTGTGCTGGGGAGACCACTCACTGGCTAAAGCAGATGTTACACAAACAGGAGGACCTGGGTTCAGAGCTCCAGAAAATATATTTAAAAAAATCTGAGCATAGGCCGACAAAATGGCCATTGGTTAAAGGCACTTGCCACTGAGCCTGACAACCTGAGTTAGGTCCCCAGGAACCCGTGGTGAAAAGAGAGAACTTACTTCAACAAGTTGTTCTCTGACCTCTGGCTGTGTACTATGGCATTCATGCATGAGCAAAGAAAAACACAATCAAATAAACCCAATAATTTAAGATTTTGAAGATCTTTTTATATCTATGGGTGTTTTGCCTGCATGTGTCTGTGCACCATGTGTGTGTACACTGCAATAATTTTTTAAAGCTCTACCTCAGAAAAAGTGAAATAAACTGCATGTTGTCTTTGCAGCCGCCATAGCAGCAATAACATGCTACTCGCTGACTCTGTATGAATTTCCTAAAGCTCTTGCCACAAAGTAGGAAAGAACTAGAATCCAAGGATGTCTTTGTTAGTATGAGCCAGGTGGCAAAAAGTCCAGTCATTCACTAAACATAAATTCACATTTGACTGGGTATGGTAGTGCACGCCTTTAATCCCTGCATTCCTGAGGCAGACAGATTGCTGGCTATGAGTCAAAGCTAGACTGGTCTATATGATGATTTTCATGCCAGCCGGGGCTACACAGTGAGACCCTGCCCTGCCCGCTGCAAAAAAAGAAAAAAAAATGCCCTCAAGCAAAAGAAAAACATCACACTTGAAAATTGCCTGTGATTCTCGAAAAAATGGATGCTGTTTTGTAAAGATCTGATCTTGGCAAGGACCCAGGATAGTCTTCCTGAGGTAGAACCACCTCTGACCAGTGTGTATGCATCACTACATCTTAAGCTCTTTGAAGGCATGGTGCCATGTCCTCTCTGGAACCCCCAAGCAGTGCTTTATGCCCAGGAGGTACTCAAATTTAGAGATGTATCCAATTAATTAAATTACGTTTCCTGGCAGCTTGTCCCTAGTGAGGAAAAAGAAAGGCCAGTAGAAAGGCCTGATCATTACAGACCAGCTCTTGTTCACCACTCACAGAGAAAAAATTCTGATTCACCCTCGTGTGGCACAGAGGAGCTGCAGCCATGTTTCCATACCCAATTAAAAGGGTTGTCGCCGCCTGCCCTCAAAGCCTCTTGGGTACTGTCTCTGACACAATAGGTGAATTTTTCCTTGTTTTGAATTATATATAAGTGGAATCACACCATATATGTTCTTTCCACACTCTTGATATTTTAAAAATATAGATTGTGGTGGTTTGAAAGAAAATGAACCCAAAAGGAGTGGCACTATTGGAAGGTGTGATCTTGTTGGAGTAGGAGTGGTCTTGTTGGAGGAAGTGTGCCACTGTGGAGGTAGGCTTTGAGGTCTCATATATGCTCAAGCCACGTCCAGTGTCTCAGTTCACTTCCTGTTGCCTTTGGATCAGGATGTAGAATTCCCCGGCACCATGTCTACCTGCATGCCACCATGCTCCCTAACGTGATGATAATGCACTAAACCTCTAAAACTGTTAGCTACCACCTCAATTAAATGCCTTCCTTTATAAGAGTTTCTGTGGTCATGGTGTCTTTTTACAGCAGTAGAAACCCTAGGACATAGATAAATAACAAAATTTGCAGTCATATAAGAATATGCATGATACACAATTTTTAGATCTTAAATGAAAAGATTTGAAGTGAGTCAATCAATCTAAATAAGAGATCGAGCTAAAAAAAACTGTCTCATAATTTCTGTTTCAGTGATCATTCACTATACTGTTTAATTTGCTAGCACAATATGAAGCAGACAAAATTGGTACCCTCTCCATCTTCCTTGTGCTTTCTTCTTCCATCTCTCTCTCTTTTTAAATGTAGCCCTTTTTTGTGTTGCTATAACAGAAAATCACAGGTTGGGTAATTTGTAAAGAAGAGTTGCTTCTTCCATTTTTAGAGACTGGGAAGGGCAACTCAAGGTACAGTATCTGGCCCAGGCCTTCCAGATGTGCCTTCCTGAGGCATGGGGAAACTTGGTGACTGTGTGAGAGAGAGGGCCAACCCTACTCGGGTGACAGCTCACTCTCAAGTTAACAGCAGGAATCACAGGTTAGACTCCTCGTGATGCCATCATCTCTGTAAGGTCTTACTCAGAAGAGGTGCATTTTGAATAACTTCCGCATGTCAGCTTCAGGAACCACTCTTCCCTGGGTTCTAATGCTCTTTGCTCCACCCAGTGTTAACTGATCATAAAGAGGTTCACTCCCAATCATTGACTACCCACCCTCATCCCCACCCTCCATCCCCCACCTCACACTGCAATGAGATCTGGTTGTTAGTGATGCATGGCACTGGGAAAACAGGGTTCAGAGGCAAGGCTGTCTTTTCTGAGTTCAGCAAACCTTGTGACAAAGCCTCTTGTGTTCTCCTTGAGGACCAGAGGGATATCTGTGTGATTGGTGGATAACAACCTGGCGCTGGGCTGGAAGTAAACCTGATCTGTAGGTGACAGAATTATGATGCAAAAAGATCTTAAACAATACCCCAAACTCATTGAATTTAATGGTGATACACGTAAGGTTCTGCCATCTGGATAAGTGCCTGAGACATACCTCTAAGATAAGAGGGGCTGCCTAGAAGTCACCCATGTATGAAAAAGACCCAAGGATTCCAGGTGACTGCTGGGCTGATGTGTAGTGCTTACCGGCAGACCCCTATCCTAGACTCACTCAGATCAAAAGAAGTCTCTGTTCTCTTCCTCCATTCGCCATAGTCAGAAACATTTGACATATTGCATTTTCATCTGAGCACTTCATTTTAGAAGTAAAAAGGATAAAAATGAAGCAGAATTGAGGAGGGGAAAAGGCAGTCTGCATCAGAGGTAGCCTGGGCTTCTCACCCCTCTAAAGAGAAGTGGGAGGCAGAAGGAGCTACGCAGTCTTGGCAGGCATGTCACCGTTTGCAAGCTGTGAGTGCATTTTGACTGGGAGTTTTGCAACTTATCTAAACCAGAGGTGAGTAGAGTTGAGTCACAGGGCAGTGCCCCATTTGGGAAGAATTTAGCAGCCAGACTTTAAAAGTCTCTACATGAAAATCTGATTTTTACTGGGATGGAAGTTAGACAGTTCAGGAACAGAATATTTGCCCAGAATGGGCGAGACTCTACATTCAATTCCCAGAGCCACACACACACTCAAAAAAGATAACATGCTTTTTTTTTCTCAAAAGACACTGATTCCCATGCTGGTCCACCCTCCTTCCTTCCTCTCCTCAGCACTATGTCTCCCACAAGTCCTCAGAGGAGCACTTGGTACATGCTGGGACACTTACACAGAGCCACAGAGCATCTCACTTCATTTCCACAGCAACCTTGGCACGCACGCAAGCGCGCGCACACACACACACACTTTAAGCAGAGGTAGCCTCTGAGGAGTAATTGTTTACCAGGATCACAGTGGCTGAGAAAGGATTTATAGAGCTGGCAAGGTTTGCCTGCATCCTGCCTGCTCTGTTGCCCTGGCAGGTGCAACACACCACATGGTTTTAGCCTGACGTTTGGTCTGGGGCTAGAGAATTGGACTAGCATTATGTAGGGGCAATGTTTAAGCTAAGGAAGCTGTTTTATGCCCCCTAGTTAGCTCTTCCCACTGGGAGTCTTCTGTTTCTGGTCTTTTAGATGTGAAGGATGTGTGTCAGAGCCTCTCACAGTCCTCAAGAGAGGCTTAGTGAGACCCAAGAGGAAGAGACTCAGGGTCACAGTACTGCATTCTCTTTAGCCTGCTTCCCAGGCCAAAGACTCACCCTACCCCAGCTCAGCTGCTCATCACATGTGCCTGGCTCCGCTCTCTAACTTCCTCTGTTGTCAAAGACTGCCCCAAAACCAGCTAGAGACGTAAGTGTTGCTCTCAGCAAATAGGTAAGGTGGCATAGTTCAGAGATCAGACCGCTGGGCTGCTGGACAAGCTAGCCAATGAGAAGACTCAAGGACTCCGAGAGGGGAAGCTGGCTTTCCACATACTGTCTAGCCCCCCACCCCAGCAACGAACGTTAACAGATGAATTAATGACTGAGAGAGTGAATGAATGAATGCACAGCCTCATGCTCGGCTGCCACTTCTAATTATAAATAGGGTAATGTGGGCACCTGCGGTTCTCTGCCTGCCTGAGTCCTTGGTGGCTTGTGGCACTTGAAAGTCAAGTACATTTGTACAATTTGCAAGCATTAGACTGCACATTTGTATAATATACAGTAATTAAATTGCCTGGTTAATCAAATAATTTATCAAGGAGGCAAAATTGGTCCCAAGAATTTGCTCAAAAAGAAAGAAGAGGTGGGAAAAAAAGGAAAAATTGATTCTATATGTCAGACCCCATCAAAGTCTTAGAGAGGACAGTTCTGAAAGTCTCTCTGACTCTCTGTATTGCAAGAGTCAGAAGAGCCGCATATACCGCCCTTGTCTCATTTGCTGGCGTGGGGTGGGGTGGGAGAAACCAGACAGAGCAGGAAGAATGGAGAGAAATGGGTAGCAAGGAATAAAAACTCTGTCAGTATCAGGAAAAGAAGGGGAGGGGAGGGGAAGAAGGGGATGGGGAAGGAGGTAGGAGGGAAGGGGAAAAGGGGAAAGGAAAGTTGGGAAAGCTGTCCAATAAAAAGAAAAAGGTTAGCCTGTCTTGTATCCTCCTTACGATGAGGGAGGTGGGCTCACTCCATTATGTCAGAAGACAAAGCTTAAGGGAGGAGAGTTGACCTCCCCCTGGTTGAAACTGAATATAAAGTCAAGCCCTGTGGCGTTTTCCAATGGAGGAGTCTCTATTGAGCGGGAATTCAGCTCATTAGTACGGGCGCTGATAATGATCTGATAACTCCTTTCATCCGTTACTGATGGATGCCTTCCAGAAGACCTCCACACACCAACTCCTCAGCCAGTTGTGGGAACCCCTTTCCCCTTGATCTTCACCATTAACCCCAACACACGTCTGCCAGGAACTCATGCCTTATTAATGGCAGCCATGTTCCCATACTTCTGATTTTTCTTGGAGGTTTGAGTCAGGAAGTGAGAGGGGATGAAAGAATCCCCCCGGAGTTTGGTTATCTTTTCAATTTTCAGCAGCGGCGCCTGAAGCTCACAGCTGACGAGCAAACGGCTGTGAGACCAGGAGACCCCCAACCCAGACCAGCCTCCTCCCAGCGCTGACTAATTGATTAACCAAGAGTTCTTGAAGAGAATGATTTGAGGAGGTAATTTATAGAGATGGTATCCTTTGTCATCATTTGTCTTTGAAAACATAGGAGAAAACCGTTTTCGGGAGGATGCATCCGCCAACATGAGCAATGGCGGACGGAACCCCATCAGTTACAGCACGCTGCTCAATTTTGTACCTTTCCAGACAGTCAAATATCCAATAACCACAACGGGACGGGAGCAAACCCACATCTCCGCTCCCTGCGTTTTCAACTTTTCCAGCGTTAGCTTATGAAAATATTTGGGGTTGCTCGCTGCTCTGCTCTCGGCAGCATAAACATTTATTTAAATGGGGCTGTCTCTAGTAATGAAGAATGAAGGAAAAACAATGGTCTGATTTTGACAAATTAACTTGTGATTTGGAGAGTCGGTGAAGCAGGGGAGAGACATTCCTAACTATACTAATTAAATGAGCTTGCAACATTTATTTTAATGCAATGGAACCAGCCATATGAAGATGAACATTTTAATTTATTTTGCAGTGACATTATGAAAAATTTCACTGTTGCGGATTATCTACAGAAACAAATCTCATCAGCATCTAGGACTGCGCAGGGAATCTTCATTCCTCGAGGGCAGGAGCCTGACCTTCCCCTGCAGAAACCAGCACGTGTGACCTAAGCTGTTCGAAAAGTTCTTCTGAAGGTTGCGTTTCCACTGAGGCCGGGCTTTCCGTTCAAATGACTCCTGCGCCAAACGCATCCATTTTTCATGGCACAGCAGAGATGAAAAATTCTGAATTCGTTCTATGGGGAATGCAAATCTAGCTCATTAGTTCTAAAACATTTTTCATGAACGACTGCAGAGTATTTGTGGGCAGATGAGGCTGCAGAGCCCCAGCCAAGAATGAATACCACATGTCCCACTAATTGTCTTTTAAAGTTGTTCCTTCCCTCTCCGGCACCCAGTAGCTATTGAAAATAAGAAGCGATATGAAAAATGAAGCCTGGCTTTCGCTTTGGCATTGTTCTGTCTTGTGGGCTTGAGTCTGCATGTGTTGAGTGTGCTTCTTTTCTCCCTCTCTATGTGAAGCCATTTTCTAGAAGGCAAGGCAGCTTTGTAGATGATTGAAGCCTTCTGCTTCTCCTGGAGAAGGAGTCTAGTTGTCAGTCATCTAGGGATGAAGGACAGAGTCCCTGGAGCTTCCCTCAGCCCATAGCCAACACTGGCTCACAGGCACCAGGCAGACAAAATGGCCACTTTCCAGAGAGGGGCTGGGTAGGCTCCTGGCTCCTGGTTGCTGCAACTCCCAGTTTTAAGGAAGCCATTCAGGCCAGAGATGTCTTTCTGGCTGTCATTCTTTTTGGAGCTCTACCAAGGAACTGTTGAGGGGAGCAGGTCACCTCCCTCAGGCTAAGTGTAGAGCTGGGAATAAAGCTACCTAGGAGAGCCCCCACTGACTGCCACTTAACTCGGAGTGGTGAGCATGACTTCCTGACACTATGGGATGGTCCTTGGTACTGTGAGTCAAGATAAACACATCTGTAAGTTGCTTTTGTTGGAATATTTTCATTACTCCAAGAGGAAAAGCTACTAATATACCAGCTTATTAATTACTATCTTCCAGTCTCCAATATAGCCTGTGATGGTTTGAATGAGAAACGTCCATCATAGTGTCAGGATTTGAACATTTGATCCCCCCGTCAGTGGTACCGCTTGGGAGGTTTAGAGAGTGGAGTCTTGCTGGAGGAAGTAAGGCCCTGGGGGTGGATGTGGAAGTAAAAACCCTCATGTACTTATAATCCACTCCCTCTGCTTCCCACTTGAGTGCTTGAGGCTCAAAATGTGAGCTCTCGACTTCCTTCCACAGCGACCATGCCTGCTGTTTGCCACGTGCTGTTCTGGCATAACAGACTCTAACCCTCTGGAAGCCTGAGCCAAAATGAGCTTTTGCATTGGCAAGCTGTCTTAGTTGTGACGTTTTATCACAGCAACAAAATAGAAACTAATACACAGGTTGTTCTGGTCCAGGCAGAGCTGTGGAACCCATCTGTCCCAGTTTTAATCCCAGCTCTAATACTTTCTAACCACATTTCCTTGGGCAAGTTATTTCCTGTGTCTCCATTTTCTTATCAGTCAAGTGGAGGAAACAGTAATGGGCCTTCTCTAAAGGGCTGTGGGCACCAAAACAGAAGACGCTGTGGAAAGCGTGGAGGTCAGTCTCTCAGTAGAGAAAGAACTCCCCTCTCCAGTTCTGTGGCCTGTTGGAGAGACAGCGAGATATTTGACATGCTCTCATGGCTGAAGACTTGAGGAAAGATCTTCAGAGACTCTTAGATCCACATCCTTCTCTACGGATGTGGAGACTGAGGCTCCATTGCAAGCATCAGGACTGGGACCTTCTCCAGGATCATCAGCTCCAAAATCTCCAGAGACATAAATTCCAACTAACGAGGTAGCAACATCATTGCTAAGTTAACAAGTCCTTGGCAGAGCTATGTGCTCGGCACTCTCTCATACGTCGGGAACATCGCAATGTAGGACAACGAAGGCAAGTGAGTGCAAGCCATCGCCTAAATTAAGATGCAGCTCACTCACAGTAGGTACAAGGGAGACGGGTAGAGGGGCGTTCCAGGTTATCTTAGACTGTGGTGGTAGTTGGTTGGTACTAACCCCCCTCTCCCACAGGCTCCTCTGCAACAGTCACAAATGTAACCCAAATCATACCTTCCAAAGAGAGAGAAAAGAGACACGAGGGCTAATCATAATTATCAACTTAGCAGGATTTAGAATCACCATGGAACCACATCTCTGGACAGGATCGTGAAGGATTTTTCAGATTAGGAAACAAATCTCTGGGCATGCCCATGAAGGATTTTCCAGATTAGGTTAACTGGAGTGAGAAGATCCACCCTAAATGTAGATAGATGGTACTGTTCTATGGGCTGGGGTCTTGGACTGAATTAAAAAAAAAAAAAAAAAAAAAAACGTTATTAATACCCTTTGCTTCCTGATTATGTATGCAGCGCTGCCAATTGTGTCAAGCTTTTACCACCACAATGTTGCCATCATGATGAACTGTGCCCTGAAACCAAGTGTGTGTGTGTGTGTGTGTGTGTGTGCATGTGCATAATGCCCACAAGATAGAACAATACAAACCTAAGCTCAGACTCCATTTTCATATCATTTTCTATTTTCAATAGCGACTGGGTGCCAGAGAGGAAAGGACATACACATACAGACATACACATACACACACACGTGCACATACACACACACAGACACACACATACACACACATGCGCACACACACACATATAGACACACATGCACACATACACACACATGCACACACACATATAGACACACATGCACACATACAGGCACACACATACACACACATGCGCACACACATGCACACATGCAGACACACACATACACACATGTGCGCACACACACATACACACATGCACACACACATATAGACACACATGCGCACACACACATATAGACACACATGCACACATACAGACACACACATACACACACATACAGACACACATATACACACACATGCACGTGCACACGCACGCATACAGACACACACATACACACATGCGCACACACATATAGACACAATACACACATACAGACACACACACATGCACACATACAGACACACACATACACACACATGCACACACGTATAGACACACATGCACACATACAGACACACAATACACACACATGCTCACACACATATAGACACACATGCACACATACAGACACACACATACACACATACGCACACACACGCACACATACAGACACACACATACACACACATGCGCGCGCACACATATAGACACACGTGCACACATACAGACACACACATACACACACATATAGACACACATGCACACATACAGGCACACACATACACACACACATGCACACACACATACAGACATACGCACATACACACAGTGTATATGCTAGTCCTTCCTTAAATTGGCTTTGTCAGGGTATTTCGCCACAGTGACAAAACAAGTCACTAATACAAGAGGCTTCATTTATTTGCCTGTTACTAAGAGCAACTTTCACTTGAGCCCCTATTAGCAGAGGAGACAAACACACAAATTCCCAGTCCTGCTGCCACTCAGTTCATTAGCCCCTTTATGTGTTCTCAAGCCAGGCTCTCTGATAAGGCTGCTCTGGATCCCACAGCCCCCCCTCCAGGTAGATCTTGGTGTAGGTGCTCAGCCTCCTCCGCTCCCATAGTGATGCAGGTGTCTCCGGAGCAGTGCTGCCCCTATTGGCAATGTCAGCTGAAGTTGGCGGATGTTGGAACCTAGTGCTTCCTGCCTGAGAGTGCTCTTTAGACCCCACCCCCATACCGGGCTGCTGACTTGGCCCAGGTGGCTGTGACTCAGTGGTCTACTCCGCAGCTCTTGATGTAGGGCTACCTCTGCCTTCTCACTGACCCTCTTTGGCAAGCTTTTGATTAGCCAGACTTTGAGCTGTGTTTAGTTCCTGCTTATGCTGCATGGACCTTAAGAGATGAAGGAGATGCTCGTACCTGGGTAACTCACCCAAAGAAACGGAATTCTTGGGGGGTTGAGAGCTAGACCAAGGTCTGGCAGGGTTAGCACCTGGTGACAGTTCTCTCTACGGACTGTAGAAGGTCACCTTCCTCCTGGGTCCACAGATGACCTTCACTTCTGTGTATCTCTCCCCTTAGAAGGCCACCTGTTTTGCTGGATTAAGATACAGTCTTCATGACCACATTTAATTATCCATTACCCAATTGTGCTTTTTAAATTAGGGATAGACTAGGTGCTAGAAAAATGACACAAGTCCCTAGCGCTCTCTCTCTCTCTCTCTCTCTCTCTCTCTCTCTCTCTCTCTCTCTCTCTCTCTCTCTCTCGTGTGTGTGCTGTGCGTGTGTGTGTCTGTCTGTTTGTTTCTCTCTCTCTTCCTGGCTACCCTGTGAAGCCAAGTTCCCAGGAAGAACTCTGACTCTGAGAGGAAATTTCTTTCCACTGTTCAAAACAAGGTAGGAGGGACAGAAACCTCTCTTAGCTCTAGCTGTTGTCTAGTTCAGGAAAAATGATAGGTATGTGGTTTGTAAATGAGGGAAAGAAACTAAAATGACATTTCTAACAGCAAAGCAGAACGCTTGTGACTTGGGAGACCGGGGCTCTAATCTTTTAATGATTTTCTGTGTAACCCTAAGGCAACACAGTTGCCTCTTGGGCTTTATCTCTTCTGCCTTAGGTTAGGGGCTGATGACCTGCTTCCTAAGGTTATTCAAAGGAGCCAGAAGATGACGTGCTTGCAAAAGTCTTTTTTTGCAAACACAAAATGCTGTTAGATGCTCCAAATAAGAGTGATGGAGATGAATGCTGCACCTTCCAAATGTCATGACATCTAAAGAATAAACCACGAGGGCCAACAGACTCCCTCCCTCCCCCGTTCCACGTGCTATGTAGGGCAGCTGGGAGGGATGCTGGGTCACACCATCTCGGGGAGTGAAGGAGAAGCTTGGGAAATGTACCCAAATGAACAGAGATGGATTCTCAGACAGTCAGGACAACACATCAGACATTCTGCAGAAGGCTCCCATGGCTGTTTGTCAAAGAGAAGCAAATCCTCAGGGCGTTCTCTTTAATATACTTTTAGTAAATGTTTTATTGTGTTGGATTATGGGAATTAGGGGAATGAAGGATCCATACCATATTTTTCAAAAGCAATATTTTTAGAATCACAAATTATATTGAAATTTTTATACCAAGAAAATAAAAACAAAGATCAGAAGAACTAAACAGCATTTATATATGTCTCTACAGAGATATATATGTATATTAGCAAATTGAAATATAGCAAAAACACACAAAACACCCCCGTAAAAGAGATGCAAATTATATTTTTGACACATTTTCAGCACAATCACCTAATACAATTTTCTTTTATAGGCAGAGGTAATAAATAGTGCAAATGTATATTTATGGTGTGCTTGACAAATGCATTTGCTCTCAGTCAAGGGAAAAGCTCCAGTGGCTTTGCCATTGAAACGCCTCTCATCTAGCTTGGCTAAATTGCTCCTCTTTCTTCTGAATTCCTCACTGTGACCAGCCAGGAGGTGGGAAACACCTTTTGGTCTCTAAGCTTACGGCGTATATGCAATGGAAAACTGGGGAACGCCTGAGACTCAGGTGCTCCTTGTTCACGTGGGTTCCTCAGTCTGCACGCCCTTCGAGAGAAAGGCCACAATCTGTTCCTTGTCCACAAATCTTTCAGCCTCCAGAACAGAGCCTTGCCTTTCTGCCTGAGTGCATCTGTCTATGGAGTAGACGCTGAAAGGTCAGTGTGGTCAAAGTTGAAAGGTCAGTGTGATCAAAAGGTATCACTTTAGGCTAAATGGGACTATGTATAACCTCTAGGTCCAGGTAGGCAGGCAGAAAGCTCAGGAGCCTAGTTCTGGCAAGGGATAGGTATTGGAATGTAAGAATAGTAAATGAGATCCCAGGACATTGACCCTCAGTTAGAGAGCCTCCCCCTCAGCTGCCCTTGGGGAAAAGCTTGTGGTGAATGCTCACTCAGAGCAGGTGAGGGCACATCTTATGGGTGCAGAGGGATGGGATGTCTGAGGAAGGGGTGCCTGTTCCAACTGGGACATGGACAAGTCATCACACCCATGTTCACCTCTCTCCATCTCAACCTAGCAGAGTTCGCCTTAGGGACAGGCTTGGACTTGGCTCCCTTCACAACAGAGATCCAGCCTCTCCCTCCAACATAATAAAGCCACAAGGCTACTGGAGGTAGAAACTTGCAGGCTCCAAATGCAGTCTGCAAAGGAAGATCAGAGAAGTGAGAGCCCCTCACTCTTCGTGTGGCCCTTTCCCTGCCTGCTCTGTCTACCCGTGCTGTGGTTAGGATGGTCTGGTTGGAAGGACCGGGTGCTTCTTTCCTTTATATTCGCCTCTCTCCAGGCCTGAAAACAAGACCCAAGCCACCCCACCACGCTGCCGTGAGAAGATATATTTCAATTTCTTTAAGCTTGGGTGACATCCTTGGATGAGGAGCTCTAAGTACCAAGAATTATTGTTATTACTGCATAGTTACTGCCTAGCATGCAGCGAATTACCCTATCCTGCTGTGTAGAAGATGTATAGTGATGGGGAAGTGGAGAGGCATGGAGACTGCGGGAGGAAACAGAATGAAGCATGCTAAAGAAGAACAGGGACGAGGGGGACCCCATGCGTGGAGGCCTCCGTAGGGCTCATCCTTGCGGTCAAATGCAAGAAAAGCTTCCTTCCCACCAAATGAATGCAGAATACTATGGGGGCGTAAAGATCAGAGAAACCCATTGTCCGTCTTAGAAGCATGGGTTTACATCCCAACCTTGCTGTGTGCCTTAGACGAGTGTGTGAGCCTGTCTGGGCCTCCGTGTTGGGTAGCGGGCACCCAGAACTTCAACAACTCTTACCACTCCTGCTACTAATAGGCCCTGATCCAGTGGCCAGTGATTCGCTACAGGATCTGGTTCACGTTCAGGAATAATCGATTTCCAACAGAGTCAGGATTTCCTGGAGGGACGACCAAAGAGAACACCAAAGGCCACCAAAGGAGAAATGAGAATCCACAGCCAATACAGAACTGCCAGAAGTGGCCCAATGACACCTCCGAGTATCATTGCCAAGAACTTCCAATGGGAACCTCAAAACCACAGCTGGCTGAGAGATGGGTCTAGCAAAAAGCAAAAACAAAAAGCCTTGGATTTACTGGTGGAAGAGGAACCAATGTGGCACAGGATATACCACTGAGGAATCAGAGCAATGCCCCTGCTTGCTGCTCCAGCAAGACTTCAGGACAGAAATGCTGCTTCCTGGACGCCTACTTCCTCTCCAAGGCATTAGAAATAGATGTGGGGCTGAGGGCCCTCGTCACAACTGATTGCACCTCTGCTTCCAGCATTCCATGAGAGGCTGGGACAACTTGTGTGGCTGAATAATCATGTTCCAAACTGTGCAGAGCCTGGGGAGATCTCCTTGAAGAAGCATCGCCCTGGCCCTGCTCACAGGGGGATAATGAAGGAGGAGAGAGGCACCCAGAGATGCTTAACAGAGAGCAGCAGCGGGGCCACGTCCCAAAACGACAGTGAACGCAGGGCATTCCAAGCCCTTTCCAGCTTTGGTGGTCAGAAAGATCGGACTCCTTCCAGGAAATCCTGGGGCAACTTGACATAAGAGGCTCTGGTCTAGAATGTAGATCTCCCCCCTTTCCGGCGTGGTTAATGTAAGTGTTTTTTCCTACACTATAAACCCAGATGGAAATGTTAAAGCCGTAACAACCAGTTTTCCCATCCGCATCTGGGCTGAGGTGGGTTGCTGAGGTATTCCCCACCCAGCGATTGGCATGGATTCTGTGACCTGAGGACGTGTCACTGAAAGCATGATTAGGGCCTCAGTGACATGAATTAATTCAAAACAATAAACCCCACCATGAATAGAGCCAGCACTCTGGAGGTGGCAGAGCTACTGTGCTGTCGGGTACACCAGCTGCCTTTCTCCTCCTGACCTCTCTTCTCTTGCTGTTTTCCTTTCTCTCCTCCCTAAGTACTGTGAAGCCAGAGGGTTCCCAGAGACAGCAAGCTTGTCAGGCCCCACATAAAACTACCAAAGAACACAGATAAACAAGAGTCCAGCTAATTGCATGGCCCTTCCTCTCCTCCAAGGATGAGAAGGTAACTGTCACCCCTGGGCATTAGTCAAAAGACATCCTTTCTATTTTCCTCTCAAAGTCTCCAGAATTATTCCTCAAAGTCCTCCATTAAGCCAATAAAACAGAACAAGACCACTTTTTTTTTTTTTACAAAAAGTACCCCCTCAATAAAATAGGCTATGGAATGCCAGAAATGTAAAATCTACTGGTATACTTTTTTGAGTCTTATCTATTCCAGGAGAAGGGCATTCACAGGGATGGGAGACTCATGAAGCTCCCAGGCAAAGGATTAGATGAACCCACGCACAGCATCTTGGAATGTGGCTGTTGTGGCACCTGTTACCCCAGCCAGAGCTTTCCTGAATTAGTGTAGTGTCAGAAACACAGACTGTCTTCTCTGGAGGTGGCCAAGTCTTGTGTGGATGTAAATCAGGGCAAGGGTGTATGAATGTTCAGCTCCACTACCATAGGGACTTTGGGAACTCGGTGAACTTGTCTGTCACCCTGTTTGTGGAGGTAATTCAGGAGGTCCCATTACTGTGTAAGAACATCACAGCTTCCTTGGGCTGCCTCTCTACACTGGAGTTGGAGGACTGTCAACACCTAGGTGGGCTATACTCATCCCTTATGACGCTCGCATGCAATGCAGACACACAGCATGCCAGTGAGGAGCAAGGAACCAATAATGTCTGCTGGACTAAAAGTTTTGAACGGATGCCCTTTAGTTCTTTACAAAAACCTCCAGAGAAATGATTTTCATTGCACACACGTGAGAGGAGCAGACGTGGCTGTCCGTTCGGAGATCTTTAGGGAAAACTGCAGGTTGAGCTTCAGCCCGACTCCTTCTCTCCCCCTCCTCCCACCCCTTCTCTCGGTTGGCTTTAAGGAAACACGGTTCTCAGTTTGAGAATTCATCTTGTCTGATTAATGATGTGTACACAGGGATTTCTGTCTCGTCTTCCTCCTCTTGGTCTGTTTTATTCAGTTGTTTGCTGTGCTCCAACCCTGCGGATAGATGGTTCTGCCGTGATAAATGTAAAGTTTGCATAAGCCATGGAACAGCAGGACAGCCTATTATCACTGCACATTCTCCATGGCTGTGCAAACCTCTGTAGGCTATTTTATTGCTAATAGATCCGCAGAGGAACAGTAGTGATTTTACGACTCTTTTTAAAATGGAAATTCATGTTTGAGAAATACAACTGGGAGGAAACAGATGTAAAGCACTTAAGCCTTTGCAGAAAATTGAGATGCACACTCTTATTTACAGACCTCCATCGCCTCCATCGCTTTATTTTCAGAATTAAAATAAGCAATCTGTTTACCATGGGAAATGAGAAACTGTAAACTTGTTTTTCCTTTTACGTGGCAATGGCCGCCGTCGTTTGGGTTTAATGGCAGAGCTGGAGCAGGGTGGCGGCGGTTTTTTTTTTTTCCCCTCAGATTTTATTGTCTATATAACACATTCCCTCTGTAATCTGCCTGAGAGGTAGGCAAGTGGGAAAGGTTTTAGTATAACTATATGTCTGGATTCATATTATGCTTTAACAGCTCAAATGATTACCAGACGCATTAGAAGGATTTTAACTGGGTATTTAACAGTACCTGGAAATTGCTTAAAATACTGGAGGAGTCAGCCCACACCAAACTGCTTTTCTCTGTCGAAATACAGAAGCACAACCTAGCTGAAACCTTGTATTCGCATCACAGTCCAACCTTCTCATAGTTTAAGGAAGGACAGCAGGTGTCCCATTCTTGAAAAGAGATCTGAACTGAAGTATCATGAAACAGGGCACAAATGAGACACCTGCACCAAGCTTCTCAAGGCACTGTTCCCAGGATGCCTGCAGGCCCCTCTAGCTTTCTGACTTCCTGTTTTATTTATTTTTCTAGTTTTGGATCTGTATCTTTTCTCTTATGGTAAAATATTCATTAAGTAGAATGCACTATTTTAACTGTTTCTGAGGGTAGACTTCAACAGCATTAAATACACCCAGACTGTCGGACAATCATCACAACTGTCCACAAAGGGAGTTCTACAGACCTATGACCTCCACGGTACTGCCTGTCTCCATGAGTTTGCCTGTTCTAAATGCCATAAGTGAATCCGACAATGTGTGTCCCTTGGTGTCTGGCTTATTTACTTAGTGTGACATGTGGCGTGTGAATAATACTTCATGGTATGGGTAATCTCTGGTTCTGCCTGCTCATGAGTTGACAAACCTCTGATTTTAATATAGAGAGGAAGCCCATATACAAACGGGAGTGTTGGTTATTCCTGAACCCCGAAGAGCAGGCTACAGCCAGTCAAGGAAAAGATCTGCCCAGGACTAGGGAAGGCAGGGAGACCTCCTGGGATATACTGGTTTCTACCACAGAACTTGTGATTTTCTCCTAAAGTTTTTGGTTTGTTTTGTTTTAAACATGAGAAGAGATCAAACCTCACCCTCTTATAAAGTGCACCTTGTCTCACACAAGATAGGGAGAACTTCTAGCCAAAGTCAGAAGATAGAGCATCATGCTTCTAGCCACGATCGTCCCTCGCTGCTCAACATCCACCTTGCTGAAGGCACTGGGCACACTCCCTGACCATGGCCTTTGAATCACAACAACAAAAGGGCACAGCCACAGTGAACGGGGTCAGAGCTCACCCGCTTGTGTTGACAACCTTATTGCCTGAAATAGGGTGAAGAACGAAGTACATGTACAAACCTATTTGCCATGCGCTCCACTCTCACACCGGAGAAATGAAATAAGCACCTTCTGTTTCTCCCTCTTTCTTAGGGCCCATGTGGTACAGGGAGCTCCGTTTGCAGCCCCTTGTGATGTAAGCTAATTACTGGCCTGTGTGGTAGAAGCTTCCTGACCCCACTGCTATGTCTGTTGTCACTACTGTCCAAGGGTTCCGTGGACTCAGCCCTGCTTTCTGTGCCTTTGGGTGTCAACATTAACAACCAGGGTGTTGCCCAGTAAGTAACTGTAATTCATTTTCGACACCAGCCTATTGTCCAGTAATTAAGGAAGCTTGGGAGTTTGTCTAAACAGCTCTGATATTTTACAGAGAAATCAGGCATAGCATTTGCTGAGACCACCATCTTGTCAATGGAGAAGTTTGCTTTCAGCATTGTACACATATAGTAATGTTATCATCCATAAAACATTAGCACATGCAGATTCCGTTATTCCAAACAACATGCCTGTGAGCTCTCCAGGCCACTCTACCCATTTTACTGATGAAGTCGAGTGATTTGCCTACAGACATGGCACCGATAAGGGATAGACAAGCACCTTTAATAAAACAAAAGATGAAAAAAAATTCTCATATAAAATTTTAGAATTTTATACATTACTGTAATTATATCACATTCAGCCCCCCCTCCTTTCCAACTCTCCTGGGCCCCCTCCCACTCCTTCTAAAATTCATGACCTCTTCCTCTTCTATATAACAACATTTATATACACATATGTATATACAAATACAACTTGTTGTCAATTCAGTGCTGCTCGGATGTATACGTGTTTATAGATGAGCACTTGGGGTCAGATAACTTCTCGGAGTGCTCATCTCTGGAGGAGACTGACTCCCCGTCTCTTAGCAGCCATTAATTGTATACTCTGCTTTATCTAAGGATGGGTGGGGCCTTGTGAGATTTTGCACGTTCGCGTTGGCATGTCAGTTAGTGTTGTTACTGAGCAGGTCTTGTTTAGGTGACCACATGTTAAGATTTCATGCATGTAACTAACTCTCTGTCATATATAAAACGCTATCTGGAGCTGGGTGGTGGTGGCGTGCGCCTTTAATCCCAACACTAGGGAGGCAGAGGCAGGAGGATCTCTGTGAGTTTGAGGGCAGCCTGGTCTACAAGAAACCCTGCCTCAAAAAACCAAAAGTGAGAGAGAGAGAGAGAGACAGAGACAGAGAGACAGAGAGACAGAGAGAGACAGAGAGAAGCAAGGGAGGAAGGAAAGGAAAGGAAAGAAGGAAAGGAAAGGAAAGGAAAGGAAAGGAAAGGAAAGGAAAGGAAAGGAAAGGAAAGGAAAGGAAAGGAAAGGAAAGGAAAAGAAAGACCTGAAAGCAGGTGTTCTGGTCCTCTGGCTCTCACAGTCTTTCCACCCCCACGTTCGAGATGTTCCCTGAGCCTTGGTTGTACTGTAGATGGTTACGCCACACAGTCAGTTAAAATCTGCAATTTGATCAGCAGGGATTTCTGTGGTGGTCTCTATTTGCTGCCAAAAGAAGTTTATTTGAGGAGAGGTAAGAGTTACCCATATCTGTGGATGCAAAAATAAGTATTCAGAATGCAGCTGGAAAGGATGCTGGTTTAGGAAATCGATGGCCATAGGTTCTCCACTAGAGCCAGAGGCATCACCAGCCACGGGTACTTGGCAAGGCTTACAGTACCAGACAGGGGCTCCTTCCTCCTGAGTGGGCCTTAAGTTATTGGTTACTCTTAAGCTATGTGGCACTATCGCAGGCTCCAGTGTATCTTGCTATGCTGAGCATGTCTGTGGTTCATGGGTTTTACAGCCAGATAGGAGTGGTAATCACATTTCTACCCTGACAAGTTGCTTAGCTCCTTCCAATTTGAGAGCCAAACCTCAGGGAGGAGCCTTCCAGGTGGGTTCCAGCTTGATTCCTCCAAGTCCTGTGTCTAAAATGTGTGGTGCCTTCAGCAATAGGGCCTTACCTTCAAGTTCTAGAAGGCAATCAAGAGCGATCACAATAACCTACATTTTGGGGGGTCTCCTGAACTTCCCCCATGAACAACTGAAAGGGGGGTTCCCATGCTTGGCACTGGGGTTTGGTATATAGTCTAGGACTCTCAAGGGGAGCATTATCATTTAAATCATTTACAAATTGCTTTCATGTTGATTGCTGTTCTAGACACAGTAGCTAAGATATGGAGACAGACTAGGTGTTAATCAGCTGATAAATGAAAAAGGAAAATGTTCCTCGACACAGTGGGATTTTATTAGGGTGTAAAGAAAGATGAAATTGGAAGGTAACTGGATGAAACTGGAAAATATCATACCTAATGGGGTAACCCAGACCCAGAAAGACAAACGATTCACTTTCTCACTCATATGTGGATCCTAGCATCAAATCTTTAGATGTGTGTTTAAACTGGAGGACCAAAAGAATCCAGAAAACCAGAGATGGTCCATCAGGATTGGGAAGGGAGAGGAAAGATCTTCAGGAAGGGGAGCTATTAGAGCACAGGTGATAGGAATGGGGGAATGGGAATGGATGGGAAGGAAGGTTAGGTGGGAAAAATTAGCTATTTTACACACACACACACACACACACACACGAGTTTAATTGGAGTTATCCTGCACAAGGGATAATGCTCCTTCCAGAAGCCACAGGTTGCCAAATAAAAATCCCAGTGCCTAGTGTGAGGTGCCATCTCTCAAGTTATTTGTTGGGGTCTTCCAGGGATCCCTAGGACAGTACAGGCAATAGCTGGTTATTGCTATTGGTCTTGGTTGCTGACTGGAACTTGATGTCAAAACCCTATTGCTGAATACATCACATATTAAGGTCACAGGACATGAGAAATCCAGTTGGTATTGACCAGAAAGCCTCCTCCATGCTAGGTAGCTTTCATACCTAGTGGTGCTATGCCGGCTGTTAGATATGAGAGTTTGCCCGTTCTCTATCCATCTATGAGCCTTGAGAGCAGCAATAACAATCGGCATGGCAAGATATGCCCAGGGGTGCAATAGTTGCAGAAATGTTATCAGGGTAACTGACTGCTTTCTGATTGGCTTTAAGGCCCATTCCACAGGAAATTATTTTGGGGGAGCTCATAGATGCAGGGGTGGACCCACTACTATTATTTTGCTAAATGAACAGAGTCTCAAACTGCCCTCTAAATTCATGTCTCTACTCATAGATTACTGCAGCTCTCAGACCTCATCAATGACGTTTCTTTGTGCAGTGTGCTACAGTTAATGTAGAAAGTCATAACTGGTCCAAGAGCAGGTAACAAGTATCTGTGGAGTGCTCAGCCACACATGGGGCATCTGCATCACATCCCTCCTACAAGGCGCAGAGACCATTCTGGAACAGAAGGCAGGAAGCTGTCAGAGCCGGAAGCTGTGAAGCACCAGACTGACTGAAACAGCATCTTCTGAACATGATAGAATCACTTCTGCTCCCGACCTCACAACAACTGTGGTTGCCTGCATGACACATGTGTTAGATCAAGCCAGTCAACATTCCAGCATGGATGGGGAGTGGCTCATGAATCTCTATCCACAGCTGAAGAGCTATGGACAATTGATGGCTTCTTGGGAAGAGAGAGTCAGTTTCCGTTAAGGGTGTGGCTTCTGATAGGTTGACTGTGCTCCAGTGGATGGCTCCACACCCATAGGCACGTGGGCAGCACAAACTGGGTGTGTATGCGTGCTTGTGTGCGTGTGTACATGAGAGAGAGAGAGGGGAGGAGCTGGGAGTGAGCATGACCAAAGTACATTGTATGCACATATGGAATTCTCAGAGAATTAATAAAAGTATTATTTTTAAAAGGACTCAAGGAGAAAAAAAGAAAAAAAATCTTATGCAGAATAAGTGATCAAAATCTTCATCTCCAAAAACAAGGTCAAATGAAGGGAACATGTACTTACTGGGTTTCTACAATGTACATCACCACACATTTATTAAGCTCCTACTATATGCCCTTATCTCATTTAATCACCACAGTGTTCTCAGGATGTAGGCAATGAGATTTGCTTTTCAACGTTGAGTCAACCTTCTAATGCTTGTGGTGAAGCAAGAAACCAAACAGATCCACCAGATCTGAGTTCATTCTCTTCCTAAAAACCACGGTGTGGCTGCTGCTCGGGTCTAGCACCCAGGGCTATTCCCACAAGCACCCTCGGGTCTTCCAGCAAATAACTTAGCTGAACCTGCTGGGATAGGAAGGAGAAGGGACCAAGGCCGTCCCTAGAAACCTCCTCTGCAGATTCGCTAGAATTCCTTCCCTGGGAGAGACATAACAATGTCCACGCCTCCTCCAAAGCTGCAAAAGATGGCAAACTGAGGTGCGATTCAGCCAAGATCGTCAAGAGGATCAATGAGTTTATTAGGTTTCCTTACAGAACAAGTGAGAGGATATGGACAGGAAGGAACACTGGCAACTCTAAAGCAGGCACACTGGAAAACCTGCACTGCCAGGGATGATGGCCTCCCTGTGGTTGTGTAGATGAAGCTCCCTGTCCTCAACTTTCCCCGCCCACATCCTCTAGCCTCTTCCCCCAAGGCCATCTGCACTCAGAGCAGAACTGAATTACAACTTGTTGAAAGGTGTGGTTGGATGCTCAGCCATGCTGCTGACTCCTCCTTCTAAGAGGGAAGGTAAACTGACAAGCATCCCAGCTGCGATGATCTTTGGCCACCAGGCCAGCAGAACTTCTGAAGATGGGTGGCAAAGTGGCTGGGGAGGATAGTTCTGTACCACACTCTGCAAGCCGCCAAAGACAAGCCCTGCTTGGAACCTTTGCTGCTTAAGGCATCCCTTCAGCCCTTGTCTGTAGAACCCCTTCAAAGACAAGGAAAGCAAGACGTTTAAAGCATGTTTAGAAGCCAACCCCTCACAAGCCCTGGACTGGAAAGGTTGCTGATGTCTATGTGCGCATGCGTGCACACATGAGCCTTAACAAGAATAGAGGAGACCCATATAGGCATGGATGCTTGAAGCATCCTCTAGCCAGGGCTTGCCAACATTTTGTGGCTGCGGCAAGAAGCACATGTGTGTGCACACATCCAAGGCAGCCTCAACGTGGTCATTTCTTCAAATATTTCTTCTTCTCCTCAGGCAGAGGAAATATGGAGTCCATGTCGTTCCTGGAAAACCACGAGGAGAATTTCCCGATGCCCAACTTTGGGTGTGATTCTCTGTTGTTCTGAGAAATTCTGCTCAGCCTTTGAATTCCCACCCAAACTTGTGCAATAGAATCAACCCAGAAAGTTCCTCCAGCTGCCTTTCCCACAAAACAGCCCCGCACCATGTTTTGGTGTCCTACCAATTTTTTTTTTCTGTTTTTTGTTTTTCTCCTCGACCTTGCTCTCCTTGGGAAGAGCTGGACCCCTCATTCCAGCTCAGTGTGTTCCTGCATGGTTTGGCATCCCTGTAGCTTAAGGCCCGATGTTTGGCTGGCTCCCGCTCTGGCTCTGGAAGACACACACACTTTTCTCTTGGTAGCACGGACACTGCAGGATTTTGCCACTATGACTTCTTTTCATGATGAAACAACACATCTAATTCTCCTGACTTTTGCACAGAAATGACGAAGTACCCTGCTCTCCAAGTCACAGGACAGACCATCAGATGTGTAGGAGGAAAACTAGCCCAATCACTGGCAAGCATCATATCGTGCAGGACTTTTTATATTTATCTTGTTTTAATTGTATTGAATTAACGTGTCAGTCTCATCCACCTTCTGTTGTTGGTAGATGTGCTTTGTTCTTACAGATGATTTTTCAGCACTTGGCTTATAGGTTTGTTTTTAATTATTCTCCTTCAATTTTCTTTCCCAGGCTCCTGTCATATTTCATGTGCACTGCTGTGTCCAGAGAAGACACCACCTCGGGAAATTGCTGTCCCTTTGGATTTCTTCACCACGCACGAATGTTCACAATCTTGGCATTTCCATTTGCGTGTTCCAATCTCTGCACACTTGTTTATGCCGGGGAAGATGTTCAATTAGTATTTACTCAATAAATGAGTGAGGGTGTATCTTATATCTTCCCACACATCTATATTGAGTGTTTAATTGCCTGTCTACCAACTGTGCACCAACCGAAAAAGCCGTATAAAGGCTTCCGTCGCAGACTAAAGGTCTTGCATTTCCAAAGCAGCTCTGTCACCGAGTGCCTTCTGCCCATTTTATCTTTGCTCCTTGGCTTCATTTTTCACCTTTAGTAATCTATAGTCTTAATTTGCAGTGGGTTTCTGCATCTTTTTGTGATTGCATGTGCCCCGTGCTGTTGGAGTTCTAAGTTTTCCAAGAAGGAGAGCTAGCTCACCCCATCCCTGAAGCGCAGCTCTTGGCTGTTGGCTGGTTTGTTTCATCCCAGAATGCTATTGGCTCTGGGTCAGTTTGTGTGTTCAAGGTCAGCCTCTGACCTCAAGGTAATTGGTGCTGGTTCATGCTTTGTAGTCAGCCTTAGTATTGAAAAGGCAAGCTAACTGGCCACCAGGACTTTTTCAAACAAGTTTGACTGAGAAGGAGAGGGAAACCTTGGGTATTTGTGATACAGGAAACAGCAGGGCAGATGCTGAAGGCAGCTCTGGGGTCTTATTTGAGCTGAAGATGCCAAGGGATCAGAGATTATAAGTAACAGCACAAAACCAAATGACAAGAGGGTGGCGGGTCAGCATCCCAAGAAAAGTGGGGAGAGTAGCAGACTCTGCAGTCCTATCAAATAGCTTGGCTCGTTTCATTAAGATACCACACAATTAAGCATATGATAGGACCAAGATGCAAGCTCCTCAGGTCTATCTCTGGAAGCTCCTGGTCCCATGCCTCCAGACACCAGTGGTTACTCTTTCCTCTGAGGCAAGCTGCCTTCTCTTCCTAGCTATACTGGCTGCTCCTCAGCACGGTCTTTTTCAAAATGTCTCCTCTTATCTTCAGCCTTGTTCACGTTCAGCTCACCTTCCCAGGACTGAAGAACCAGTGACTGCAACTCTTCTTGGAGTTATGGGGGCTGCTAGGCAGGGAGCCTCTTTCTGTTGTGGTGTGTCCCTGGCACAGCCACTGCCAACCTCACTTCTGCCATGCTTGGATCATTTTTCCTAGGTAGGCATTGCACCACGGTGCCTTTTGTTTGAGTACAAGCACCTCTGAGTCACCTGTGAAAGCACAGCCTCTGATTTCTCTGCATGCTCTCGTCACCTCTGCCCTAACTCTCTGCCTATGCCCCTTCAAATTCGAAGACCCTCAGCTCTTACCAATGCTTGTCTTCCCACTTGCACGGCTGTGTGTGATCTCAACAAGTCTTGACGACTCTGTGAGATCAGATCAGTTGTCCATTGCATTGTACAGACGAGTAATCCGACACAGAGAGATGAGTAACTTACTCAAAGCCACACAGCTTTTCAGCAGAGGATGGGGTTTGAGTCCAGGCACAGAAAAGTGATGGAGCCCACTGACTCCCTGTAGTGTGTCGCCATTTACCTGTGTATTCTTGTCGCAGGTTGGCCTGTGGCTTGGCTCTGCTCCTTGCTACTTTTTTTTCTGTTGTTGTTGTTTGTTTTGCTGTTTTTTGAGATGTTTCCTCAAGTTTCCCAGGCTGGCATCCCACACAATGTGTAGCTGAGGATAGCCTTGACTGTCTGCTTTCCTTGCCTCTCCCTTCAGAGTGTTTGACTGACAGGTGTGTGCTACCAGGCCATGATACTTCCTACTTGAAGAGAATGAGTAGAGTACATAACCTTGACCTGCTAAATGGAGTCCTCACAAAGTCCCCCCAATGATGCAATGAGAACAGGAGAATTCTGGGAAGGAGGAAGTTGATTCCTCCCACTCCTGCCCAGATCACCGAAGTAGCAGGATGTGATCTGCCCCACTGAAAAAGGTACTGAGCCACATGGCTAACATAGATCAGAATAATGGGTTAATATAAGCTACAAGACCTAATAAGTAGCCTGACTTAATGGGCCAATTAGCTTTATAACTTAGAGAGATCTCTGTGTGATTTTTCTTTGGGGCTTGCCGACTGTGGGGTAACAGGCGGGACAGAAAACCCCAACAAGCCAGTCCCTCATATTACACTCCAATGTCCCTGATACTCTTTTGTTCGCATCTATGGTCTCCGTGATGCAACCAATGTGTTGAGCAACAAAGCTTCAGAGCAAATGGCCGCACAAACAGCCCTGGCTTTATTCCAGCAGTAGACTGGCCGGCTGACCCGAGTGTCTGTCACAGGCAAGACCCATTCTCGAGCACGCCCTTCCTCTTGCTCCCCCTGCCTTTGGCAGAGGACTCCAGCATACCTTTCTATGCGCTTCTCTTTACAGTTGGTCGCGAGCTGAAAGCAGAATGTGCAGCCAGCCCTAGCCTCTCCTCCACCCTTGGGTCCTTATGTGACACCCCCTCTCCTCCAAAATAAGAAAGAAAGAAAAAGAAAACCACCAGCCCTGCCTGGTTTCCTTTCCCAGCTGACTCACCCCCTGACCACCCCCTATGGACCACCCCACACAATGCCTCTGACTCGAACTAAGACTCAAATGTCCACAACTCTGCGTCTCCAAACTTCTACAATGCCATTGTTTTCATTATTCTGGAAACGTCTTTTCTCCAGTCCTACCCTACCTTGGCAGCTTTTACCCCCTACTCCTTCCCGCCTCTCCTGCTGGTTCTCCTCTATCTTGCCTGTTCCTCCAGGAACACATTTGGAGGTGAGCAGGTCTTTCTCTCACAGAGCCCTTTGAGATGGCAAGAGAGGACTCCAAAGTCATTGGGCATGGTGCCTTCTTCCTCCTGCAGGAAGATTTCCTGACTCCGTCCTCCCAGTCACTGACCTCCACTGCTCAACCCACTCTACCTCCTGCCGTTCTTCAATCACTGCCACGCATGCTTGTGATGCTCTGGTCTCAACAAAGAAGCTTCAAGGTTTCTTCAAGAGGGTCAGTTACTCTTCTGAATGAACTTTGTATCACCTTGACTTTAATACCTTAATTTTAATTCAAGGAACCAACCTTGACACCTTAGTTGTGGCCTTACAGCCTCTAGAACTATGAAGAAAGAGATTTCTCATTTAATCCACCCCGTGTGATATAGCAGCCCCTGCCAGTAGGTTCCTTCCCTTTTACTTAACCGCAGAGTGCCACGTACACATTAGTGTCTTGGATACATTACTTGTCTGTCCGTTTCCTGCCTGTGCAATGGGAGCACGAGCCACTGTGCTGCTGGAGGATGAAATGAGGCAGGGCAAGGCAGCACCACAGGGCTAGGCATGTTGTTTTATGACCAAAGTTGCGCATGGTACGCGGTTGGTAATTTTCCTCTCATCCCACAACCAAACGTAACCAGAATCCTATCGGGAGTTCAAGTTTAGAACCTGTTTCACTTCCTGCTGTTTATTAAGCATCCTCTTGGGTTATTAAAAATAAAAGATAATTACTGGTGTCTGTATTAGGGAATTCCAAGGAGGTGATTTCCCCCAAGAGCACGGAAATTGTGAAAACGACCTCATCTTCAGGTAGCAAGATTTTATAAAGGGTAAAGCATCAGTCTGCTGCGTGCATATATTAAATACGGAGTTGACCAGGGATGGCTGGAACCTGACAGCCTGGGTTCCCTCTCTCAGGAAGAGACTCTGTCTTAAGCAGAGGGATCTGGAGGAGGCAAAGCCTCAGAGGCAATGCTGGGGCCCTCCCATCCTAGGAAGTAGAGCTTCAAGGCTAAGACAGGGCTTCAGAATTCTGCAGCAGATCAGCTGTGTTCTTGGAGGGTGCTCTTTAGTTCCTGTCCCTCCTTATCTGAGGAATGGGGGAGGGAGAGTGCAGAAGGCATCACCTTCTTCCGGGTTTGCTATTCTGAGCTGAAAAGAGAGCTTGCCACAGAAATTCTTGGCTTGCATCAACTTTTCTTTCTTCCTTGAAGGACTGGGGGTCTAAGAAATGAGTATCAAATTCAAGAACATCCTACGAGGACATAGGCATTTAAACTACTCTGACCCAACGTGTTTGGCGTTCAATGCCTCTGGCCACATTTGTTGTGATTTCATGCTTAGAGAGTCATCTTCCAATAAAGTTTCCCCTGGGTCTGCTGAACAAGACCTGGGGGATATGGACCAAATATTCCCAACGCCTCCGACAATTGTATGGTCCCTGTGTTTCTGCCACTGTCAACCTGCTTGAGCAGGTTCTGAACTTAGTTTCTCATTAACAGTGAGCAGATAGTGTCACTCAGATCACAGAAAGAGATGACAGGGTATTAGTAACAGCCACAAACAGCCACAGAGCAGTAATGGGGGCTTTGACAACACAGCGTCAGTAGATGAAGTATCAGTGTGGCTGGGTGTAGATCTTGACACGTGGCAAATAACATAGAAACAGCAGCAGGTAGGTGGCCGTAGGTTGTTCCCCACGTAGGGGGACCATGTGCTGGCTGTGCCCGTCTGGGAATTCTGAGTGCCTAATCAACCTAAGAAATCCATCTCTCCAAATTCCTTCCTAATGTGCCAGTGGTGGGGAGTGGAGGTCACCCTTAGTGAACATGTTAAGAGGGGGTGAAGTCCCACGTGGATGTGTGTTTTTAACACAGGCACAACCATGTCAAGAACTCCAGTGCCCCAGACCCATGAAAAACACGTAAGCCTTTCCCAGGTCAGGCTCAGTGAGTTAACAAAGGCTTTGCCTGGCCCAGAGTAACCTAGAATTTGATGTATATCCCAGAATGACCTTGAATTCCTGATTCTCTGGCCTCTACCTCAAGAGCGCTATGTGTGGACTCTCATGCCTGGCCAGAATTTGAAATAATTTATGTATTTAAATTATGTATCCAAACTTAATCTCCTCCCCCACACCAATTTTTAGAGGTCATACTAAATATACCACCGTTGTCTATTAAATGTTTCTTGCTTCCTATGCTGGGCTATGGAAATGTTTTTGAAGATGCTTTAGTGAAACTCGGATACCAATTAGCAAGTTCGTTGGCTGCCCTGGGAAGAAGGGGTGAAGTGAGTTTTCTCATCTCATGCACCTGGTTCCCATGGTAGTTTGCCACAGGCTTAAAGATGAAAGCATTTGATCCCATTTAGAGGGTGGTGCATGGGGTTGAGATGGGTAATAGGGTAATAGAGCAGAGGATTGAGGAATGTACCCCTGGGGTGCACAGCAAGTCACTGAGAAGTCATTTTCAGCAAACGCACCTCCTAACTCATTGTCTCTGACTCTAATCACCCAAGCTGGCTTTGTACCACAGCACTTGGAAGGTGCCGCCGCCCCCCCCCCCCCACACACACACAGCCATGTCTTGAGGGGCTGCACGTGGGGCCATCAGGACTGTTGAGACTGTAAGTTAAGGTTACCGCTTCCAGCCGCGCCTTCCAGTTGCAGCTGATTCGCACACCGAAGGGCTCTCATTGACATTCCTGTGGCTTAACATAAAAGCTTCTTGTGCAGCGCTCAGGAAAGAGAGACAGATTTTCAAACAGCTGTCTAATATCTCTGTCAACACAGAAATTAAATAGATTTAGGAACTTCAGAAAAAAAACATACGCACATTTAGTGCCCGGTAATGATCAATTCCAATCTCCAGTTGCAGAACCAGGGTTGCTTCCAATGTGTCCTAGGGGTTGTTCCAAGCCAACATCTGGCAGTGCTTTATTTCTTTTTAATCACTTGAAGGCTGGGATTAGAGGTCTATCTGCGTGTTCGTCCAGCTCCGGTGCCACAGGTGACGTGAGGGAAGATACTGAAACAGATCCGTGTCTCCGTCAATTTTCAAAAGAAACACTCAGAGGCTGCAAAGCAGCCTAACCTCGTCAGCAGAGACGGAATTCGCATCACAAACCTCCAGACTAGTGCCCAGTGCCATCTTCAGCATCCTTCCCCAACGATAATCAGAGAGGTGCCATCTTGTCTTGGTGCTTGCATTGGAGGAGGATGAACATGTTGCCCTCGGCGTTGTAAAGGAAGGGTGTACAGAAAAGAGGCCCCAAGCTTCTGACTCTGGTGTGAAGTTGGCGTCTTTTAGCTCCTCAGAAGAACATTCTCGCATAGACAGTGAGTATCTTCGCTTTCTATTGCTGTGATAAAACCCCATAACTAAAAGCACTTGGGGAAGAAAGCGTTTATTTCAGCTTACAGTTCCAGGTAGCAGTCACTGAGAGAAGTCAGGGCAGGAGCTGATGCAGAGGCCACGGAGGAGTGCTGCTTACTGGCTTGCTTAGCCTGCTTTCTTAGAGCACCCAGAACCACCTGCCTGGGAGTTGGATGGGCCTCTGTGGGATGGGCACACCCACGTCAATCATCAATCGAGAAAATGTACCAAAAGCCATCTAGTGGGGGCATTTTCTTCAAAGGAGGGTCCCTCTTCCAAAATGACTGTAGCCTATGTCACGTTGACATAAAAACTAGGTTAAAAAGTGGGGTGGGCCAAGGGTTTGGCTGACTAGGACTCAATCCCATTTCTGACCCTTCCCAACTGTGTGACCTTGTCAGTGAGATCGACTTTTCTGGATCGCTAATTCTTTTTCATTCACATAAATTCAAAAGAACCTAATTGTGTCTGAGAGTGTAACTCAGGGATGGAACACATACTTAGCATTCAAGAAGCCCCACATCAATCCCCAACTCCAAGTTAAGGGAAAACAAAGAAAGAAAAACATATTATCAACCGAGCTAACATTTGCAGAACATCTCAAGCCATGAGCTTGTCTCGTATGGAGTGGGTCTTGCTACTTGACAGCCTTCTCTATCATGAGGGACCATCTGAGCCACGCGGCCTCTCTCCCCACTCATGCTTTCTCAGACTAAGCTTGGGAGACTGGGGTGAATCGGGCCGTACACCTGCAGAAACAATCTAGAGGAACAATGAGAGCAGATGCAGAAGCCCCGCCTCCTCCTCTCAGATCGCCTCACACAAGTGAGCAAGAAGCCTGGTGAACTTGGAGTTCACAGGCCCAGACCTCTGCTGAGAGTAATAGAAAATAATCAAAATTATAGATCATGTTAATAAGAGGTCACTTTGGAACCCTGAGGACATGCATAGTTACGGTTGATTTAGGCTGGTGTGAGGATTGTAAAGAAAGTCTGCCTTTGGTCTTGAAATCCTAGCTTTCCTCTGGTAATTATCAAGAAATACAACAGTGCACAGAGCCCCAGCTCTGCGTGACCTTCCCAAGCTGCCGACACACATCCGGGCCAATCAAAGCCAGTAACTACATTCAATAAAAGCTGCTATAATATAGTTTTCCTACTAATTAGAGGTCCTGTCCCCCCACACGAGGGCTATAACCACATCCCTTAGCACTGACTACTATTTCAAAAGCCGTTTTGCTTTACCCAAATCAGGTCTCTAAAAGTGGCAGTTCTGATTTATGTCCTCTTAGGCAGCATACCTGACACATAGCCCTGGGTCCAACCCCTGCTCTACCACGTCTTAATCATGTGGCCAGTCTCGTCATCTGAGGCTAATTAGGGTGGTGCTCTGTCACCAAGAGGGAAATCAGCATCTGGGGTGACATCCCTGGTGGAGGGCCTGGCATGTAGTGAGTGCCCAACAAAGCAATGACAAGAGTGGTGGCTATTCATATGGGCATTCTACAGATTCAAAACACCTGATGGAAGCAGCCCAGGGAAAGAGTGCTTTGTGTTGGCTTCTGAGTTGAGGGGAAGCAGTCCATCATGGGACCTTGGCTGCCTCTATTCACAGCTGCAGGAACTTACTAAAAGGTTTGTTGATGTGGGATTCTCCTCTGTATTCTGTGAATGTATTTTATTACCATTGACTAATAAAGAAGCTTCTTTATTGACCCAAGCATATTCTTAGCTAGCTCTTATATCTTAAATTAACCCATTTCTATTAATCTGTGTATCGACAGGAGGCTGTGGCTTACCAGTAATGTTCTGGCGTCTTTCTCCTTTGGCAGTTACATGGCATCCGCCTGACTCTGCCTTCTTTTCTCTAATTCTGCTTGGATTTCCTGCTTTGTTTTATTCTGCCCTGCCTTAGGCCAAAATAGCTTCTTTATTAACTAATGGTAATAAAACATATTTACAGCATGCAGAGGGTAATCCCACATCATTTTGTTAAACCAGGAAGCAGAGAATCGGAACCAGAAGCCATGCTTCTCTTCCACCAGCCTTGCCTCTTACCCTAAGTTTCCCCCAGCCTTCCAAAATACTGCTGCTGGCTGGAAGTGTTCAGGCACACATCCACATTCAAACCACTATTGAACTGTGTTTCCAAAATACTCCTGTATTGAAGCCCTAGCCCATAATGTAACTCCATGGGCCTTTAAAAAGGCAATTAAGAGCTGGGCGGTGGTGGCACATGCCTTTAATCCCAGCACTCAAGAGGCAGAGGCAGGTGGATCTCTGGGAGTTTGAAGCCAGCCTGGTCTACAAGAGCCAGCTCCAGGACAGGCACCAAAGCTATAGAGAAACCCTGTCTCAAAATAGAAAAAAAGAAGAAGAAAAAGCAATTAAGGTTGACAATAAGGGGAAGACAAAACAGAACTGTGTCATTTTCAGAAGAGGGAGTGACACTAAGGATACACATGTACTGAGAGAAGGCACTGTGGGAAGGTGGGTGGCCACGAGCCAGAGAGGAATTTCCATCTCAGAAGGGGACTTAGAGTTGCTTTGAACTGAGGCAGCTCTGGGTCAGTTAGAAGTCTTTTGAAGAGTCATAAAAATAAGCCCAGCTCAGACTCGAGACATAGAATGGCAGAACAGGACCAGGTGTGTCACCTGTATGTCCTTTCATTCCCTTTCCGGTTATTTCCACAAGAAGCACTTTGCTGGGGAAGGCGTGTGACTGGCTTGATCAAGCTGCCCTCAAAGCAGCTTTTTTAACTGCTGAAGGTTCATGCATGTGAAGCTGTATGGACTGAGTTTATCCTGGCTTACAGAATAACAATAAAATGGACACCTATGTGCCCGCTGTCTACTCCAAAAAATATTATTAGTGGATGGTTCAGTGATTAGAAGCACACACTGCTCTTGCAGAAGAGCGGGGTTTGTTTCCCAGCACCCACCTGTCAGCTCAAAGCACTGTGTAACTCCAGTTCCAGAAGGGTCTAATGCCCTCTTCTGGTCTCCTGGAGCACTGCATGCACATGATGCACTTACAGGGAGGCAAAACACCCATACAAAAATAAATAAATAAATAAATAAATCTTTAAAAAAAAACATATTACCAGCAATTCCAATCTTCCTGAGGGCTGAGCCAGGATCAGACCCATTCCCTGCTGCTCCAAGGAAGCACTTACTGCAATTGTCCCCCTCCCGACTTTACCTGAAGTTATCTACGTGTCTGTATTTCCACTCTCATGGTCTTTTTGGCCAGTCTCACAGGCTCACTGTTAGCTCAGGCTGATGGTGTTCATTTTCCCTGCTGTGCTCCTCAGAACAATTATCCCAACTTGTCATTAGTCCACTGTTCTCGGCATCTGTGTTGTTTCCAGGTCTGTGCGACTGTAAACATTCTTATACATGGACATGTATGCAGCAAGCATGTGATAACTTGGCTAGGCTCCCTATATTTTAGAAGTGCATTGAATTCTTACGTATCAAGTAGATCATGAGGATCATGGACCTTTACTATCTCATTGTTATAAATAGTAACAGTATTGAATAAAAATATATTGGGATTGACTGTACCCAGTTTCTTAATTGTGTCTGAGTTTGATTTTCTTTTTTATTTTATTTACTATTTATTTAGTGTGATCTGCCCTCATCTGTATTTAGCACCAGACCATAAATGAGAAAGCACTTCCTGCCTGCCTTCCTTCCTTCCCTCTCTTCCTCCCTCTCTCTTTCCTTCCCTTACTCCCTCCCCCTTTCCTTCCTTCTTCTTCCTCTGTTTCTCTTTCTCCCCCTCTCTCCTGCTATGGTTTGGATGTGGGTTCTTCCTCAAGCTTACACCAGAAGTTATGTCTTCAGTGTGGCAAAGTGAGGTGGTGGGGTTTTAAGGGGTGGAGTCTAGAATGAGGTCATCAGATCACTGGGCACTTGCTCCCACAAAATCTTAACATAATTCTCCAGGCACTCCATCCTGACTTGGCTTCCCATCTTAAAAAGATCTTTCTTTTCTTGAGTTTCTGCCCTGACTTCCTCTGATGGTGAGCAGTGGTGTGGAGGTATAAGGAAAGTCAGTCCTTTCCTCCCTAAATGGCTTTGGCTTTAGGACACAGTGTTTATCACAGCAATAGAAACCCTACGCACCTAACAATGGCAGAAGTGATGCAACCCAATGGCCTGTCTCTGACACTTGAATTTCAAGGCAAATGATAAGTAATGACGATCTAGTGAACAAATGGATGAACTATTGAAGCCAGCTGCTGTGTGGCTACGCCAGTCACATGGTGCTAGCTCTCCATGAGATGATGGTGCAGAGCATGCTGTGGTGCTATTAAAACTCAACCCCCTGCTTCAGTTACATGTAAGTATTTGGAAGTCTGGATTAGGTAAGCCAAAAGTGGCTGATTCTTGCTTGAAGTTTTCACTTTTAATTGATTTTTTTTTTTGAGATCATGAAGACTGAAGCCCCCTGAGGACAGAATGGATGGGAAGTGGGATTGGAACATCCTCTAGGTTACCCATGGGTGGCCCTGAGTTTGGATTGCCAATGGAATTCCAGTGTGCCCACAGCCATTGTAAGTTCACAGCAAGGGAATTATTTCAGTCTCCTATTCCAGATTCTATCTTAATGAAATACAGCTCAGATGTTTTTCCAGGACCTTTATCCCACAGTTTTTCATTAATGAGAATTGCATTATCCCTGGGGTTAAGTATATAATCTTCATGTGGCTATAAAGTGCAACTGGTGTCCAATTATGCCTTAATCTGTTTTATGAAATTTTCTAATAAAATATCTGATGGATCAATATTTGTATTGCATGGTGTACCACTAATACCTGGTGGCAAAAAATGCCTGACAGAAATGAGTGTAAGTTTGCACACATCAATGCGTCAGGCTCTACCGTCTCATAGATACATAATCTACCAATTTCCACCGTGTTCTTCATTTGGGGAACAACATTCCTCACTTAGCGCATGTTTCAAACATTCGCATTTGGATAGATTCTAGTCACCCGGTGGGGTTTAGCAACCACTCAGTATCTTACATGCAGATTGCCTAGAATTGCACCAATCAGAAAACTGAAAATCTTTGCTAAGCCAATTGGATGCTGTTCTTAAAATGGCAAAAGAAATAGGGTAAACATTTCTCACCCCAGTTCATATATCAAATGGAATTCCCAAGTCCAAAAGTTTTACTTTCTACTCAACTTAATCTCAACATCTATTTCCAGAGTATATGGCTTTCCATGTCTTCTGCCCCCTGACCTCAGGAAGCGAGGATTAAGTGAGCAATAAATAAGCCATCTCATTAAAGAGGCTTTGATGTTTCATCTAAGTTTACATGCTAATTAAGATAAGATTGTCCCAACTCCCCAAAAAGGCTTTCCCCCTCTCTTTGAGCAAGGAGGCCGAAGTACAACATGAAAGTGTGTGAACACTCTGCTAAATGCGCAGATTTAACCCTGCTGTTTCTCTCCTAATCATTATTAATTGCCTCCAGTGGCGGACATTAATTTCCCTATTGCGGCAACATGCATCTTGAGCTTGGGCATATCCTAATACATCAAATGGGACAGGTGATATAATTCAGCTGGTCACAGCTGGAAAGGAGACAGCCACCCACATGCAGGCAGTCTGTCAACCTTAGTTACACTGCAGACACCACCAAAGCCTCAGAACCACGTCGCACATTCATCTCTGGGGATAACTTTACAAGAAGTATGGCCACTCGGTTCATCCTATTTAATCTGTTATTGTCTTAGTGGCTAGAGGAACGCGACAGTTGAAACTCAGATTTCTCTATGTGTTTGCAGTCACTGAAGGAGAAAGCCGAGACAGACGGTCAAGATCACTGTGCCCATAAACTGATAGGCTCCGGGTTCAGAGGGACTGCAGTATTTTAAAAGAGATGTCATGGAAGGATTTAGAGTGAGCGGCTATTATTTCCTGTGATGGGACTTCAGGGTCCTGCCCTGATCTTTGGACCTTGACAAGTGGCCCAGAGTGCCTCATGTTTACATGTAACTCTGGCTCCGAAACGGAAATATTAGCTTTGTTATCCTTGGAGATTAGCTCAGAGCTCCTCGGTATTGGCGCAGCAGACAGGAGGAGGATGGATGTTGCCGTCCTTGGTATGTGACTGAAATGTGACACGATCGGGCAAAGCCATGGCACAAGCCCAAAAGTTAAGGATGAAATCTCCGTGGACGGGCTGGAGAGATGGCTCAGTCGTTAAGAGCACCGGCTGCTCTTCCAGAGGTCCTGAGTTCAATTCCCAGCAACCACATGGTGGCTCACAACCATCTGTAATGAAATCTGGCATCCTCCTCTGGTGTGTGGACATACATGGAGGTAGAATGTTGTATACATAATAAATAAATAAATCTTTAAAAAAAAAAAAAGAAATCTCCGTGGAGATACAAGGTAATAGGATTGACATGTGACCCAGAAATTTCACCACTGGTTAGACATCCAAGACAAGGAAAACATACCTCAAAAAGGTGTCTACACACCCAGCTTCATTACAGCAATATTCATGGTTATCTAGAGAGGTAAATATCCTTGATGGATGAGCAAATAGAGTATGCTATATGCAAACCAAGGAATGTTATTCAGCCTCCAAAAGGGAAAAAAATTCCAATATATGTTGCAACATTCTGCAAATTAGAAGACTCTATTCTAAGTGAAAGAAACAAGACATGGTGCCATCCCATGTATACTGAGTACTCTGAGCAGGCAAAGCGATAGAAATCAAAGGTAGAAGGCACTTGTCCAGGACTAAAAGGAGGGAGTTAGACAGCTCTTTGTGGAGCATAAAGTTTTTGCAAGATAAAACAGTTGTGGAGATCAGCAGAGCATCGATGTGAAGGATACACAAGTCTACTGAGCTGCGTTCTTAAAATAGCTAAGTTGCTGTTACACATTGAATCTCAAGTGTCCACACAGGCCTAGGCTTTGAGTGTGGGTTTTGAGTGTAGTTTTGATTGGTGACACTGCTTTTTAAGAGGCTATAGGAGCTTTAGACGATGGGACCTGCCTGGTAGATGGAAATGACTGGAGAGCATGTCTGAAAGGGTCTTAGTGTGTGTTCTGATTGCAGGATCTCCCTGCTTCCTGGCCCGCCATGATGTCAGGCACCCACTCCCTGCAGTCCAGCTGCCACAACCAGCTGAAACCCTCTGAAGCTATGAACCCAAATGTGTGTGTCAGTGCTAACCACCCAAGAAGAGCTCCTTCAGCCTTCCCTGAGTGCTGGTCATTCCAGCACAACCTTACAAACTGTGTAATGGCTCTGCCTCCCTTACTGTGACCAGCGAATGGGGGTACCACTCCCTGCCTATCTGAAAGCAAGGCAGACACCCTGTGTTGGATCATGTCAGTATACTTTCTCAGGTCCCAGTGACCCAAGATCCTAAGACCAGGTCACCGTCCACCCAAATAACCCCAGCCCCAATCCTAGAATCCCTACCCATGGCTTTTTCGGAAAGTCTTTCACTTCATAACCCTACTCCAGCTTTCCCTGTACAGGTGCTCAGCTAAAGTGGCAACAAGGTCCTGTGGACCCTTGGGGTGCAGCCATGTTCACAGGTGGCAGCAAAAGCTGGACTGAGTGGGCGACACACACCGAAACTTGTAGAAGTTTGTCTATCAGCTTTCAGTAGCATGCTCCGAGGGGAAATGGTCAAGGTATGCTGGAGGTTATCAGAACATATTCGCTGCTGTGGAAACAATAGTGATGATCAAGGAGGAGAAAGCACAGCAGGACAAATGCACACACTGCAATTCTCATACTAGAATCAGAAAGGATCTGGACTATGCACATCGGGGCTAGGAGGGGTCTGCCAAAGGGCTAGGACTGCCAGGCTCTCACTCCTCTCCTCAGTATATTTGGCAGTACTCTCCTTCCCCAAAAAAGGGTTATCCTCTATTTTCTTTGGGAAGTCTGAATGAGAGAAATAAAAAATAAAAGACTACTAAAAAGGTATCTCCATATTATTAAATTCTGGGCAGAGTGTGAGTGCTCTATACAAAAGCCTCCCTTGAAAGAAACACATGGTAAAAGCTATGAAATGGCAAATCTCTCTCTCTCTCTCTCTCTCTCTCTCTCTCTCTCTCTCTCTCTCTCTCTCTCCTCTCTCTCTCTCTCTCCCTCCCTCTCTCTCTCTCTCTTTACCCCCCTCTCTCTCACACACACGTAACTAGTGTGTAAGAGATTATCAAATGTAATGCAAGGGAAATGTGAGTAAAAGACTCTATCTACCAGCTTGCCAAATTTTTTAAAAGAGAAACAGTATCTACACTTTCTAATCCACTAATGGGAATACAAGTGGATAAAAAGTTTCTCAGTTAATATTATAGCAAAATGTGTGGAAACCTTAAACTAAGTTAATAATGAATTTAGTTAAACTTAAAAGACATTCTTTTTTCATCTTTTTTTAAATTGATTTTATTGAGCTCTACATGTTTCTCTGCTCCCCTCTCTGCTTCTTCCCTCCCATTCAACCCTCTCCCATGGTCCCCATGCTCCCAATTTACTCAGGAGATCTTGTCTTTAAAAGACATTCTTAAAGCGCATGTTGAGCATGCCGAACTAAACTTAGACTCCCTAACCTTGAAATGGTACAACTAAGAAATCACTTTCATAAATAACTGGACATCTGTACAGTGATATATATAAAGTTACATTTGCTGAAATGTTCTACAATAAAAGATACATTTGATTACAAAATAGCACAATAAACACTATGAAGTAAATAGTTACCTACTGACATGAAAAGATAGCTGTGGAATAAATGGTAAAAACTCATAGGAGCCACCAAACCTGACGCCTTGAATTTAGTCCCCAAAATCCATTTGGTGGAAGAAGAGAATAAAAATGAATATAAAAACATTAAAATATTTTAAAATATTATTTAAAAAGCTATCTACGTAACAGATGGTTTTAATTTTAAAATACTGGGCAAATAAATAAAATGGCTAGCGGGACATCCCATGCAGACCTTACTATGAGTGGAATTGTTGTTATGATTGTTCCATCACTTTAAGAGACAAGCCACACCCACTTCCTGCAGCCCCTCCCCTCCTCTCGCCGTCCTGGCTTCTCTTGCAGTCCCTTTTCCCTCTGCCCCCTGCTCCTTTCTCTCTTGGTCTGTCCTCTTCTCCTTCTTTCCCTCCCCTTTCCTTCCCATTCCATAACTCAACTAGTAAATACCCAATTCTATTCTGAAAGAAAAAGAAAAAGAAAAAAATAGGTCCCCCAAATGGTGGTAGCAGGCCATGTGGTGGCAGGCAGTGGGCCCCTGGAAGCAACCAGTCCCAGGCAGAGACACATTGTACAGAACAGAATTGGATATTTATTAGTTAAATTATAAAATGGGAAGGAAAGAGGGGAAAGGGGAAGAAGAGGTAGGGGGAAAGAAGGAGAAGAGGACAGACCGAGAGAGAAAGGAGCAGGGGGCAGAGGGAAAAAGGACTGTGAGAGAAGCCAAGATGGCAAGAGGAGGGGAGGGGCTGCAGGGAGTGGGTGTGGCTTGTCTCTTAAAGTGACAGAACAATCATAACAATTGTGGTGCAATTTTCTTACATATTTTTTTATTGAGTATATTTGTGTTTTCTCTAAAATAACAGATATTGGAATAAGGGGATATGTTGGCATCTCTCTAGAGGTTACCTTTTCATAGTAATACTTTATAAAAAAGTCACCAAAACCTGTAAGTATCATGACCACAGACACAGAAAGAGATGGTGTCTACTCCAGGCGTGCTGAGTCAGCTGCTCACCCAGTGAGGACACACACAAGCTGCTGTATGCCCAAGGACATAAGTGACTCCATGGCAGAGGCCACTGCTCCTTCTGTACCAAAGTGTTCCCAGGGTCTTCCTGCCACCATCATCCTCCTCACTGTCCACACTCTGCCTCTCACGTGCTCATCTGTCTTTCTGTCGTTTCTCTACTCTGCCCTGTATCACCATTAGGTGGACTTGTTTCCTATTCCGCTCTGACAATAAGATCTTCCCTGACAATGTCTACATCACACCGAGGGCGGGAGGGGCAGCTGAGACATAAATGATAAATAATTGAATATTGAGGGGATGGATGAGTGACAGGCCACTGATCTCAGCAAACAAACCAAGTCAGCCAAGGGGAATTTTGCTTTTTATTCAAAACAGCAAACCACATCCTCAAAGCCTGCCCTGTCTTTACCCCACATTCACTCCTTGAGCATAGTCGGAATCCTAACAAGGAAAACAATGGTGTTTGAGTTGATAATGCGCACCTCACTTCCATATTTTACGTAACATGAAATCTGTTTTTACATAAGTTAAAACCAGTTTTTATCTCTTACGCTTACTCGGCCCTTAGGTTCCATATATTGGAAAAGGGGTCCTGTATGTGTTACCATCCGTTCCCTAGCAGAAAAACTACAAGTGAGCCCCATTTTGTGTATTAGAGTTGTCTTTTGGTAAATAAACTTTACACACATCAAATTATAGTTTGAGTTTTATGGACACAGTTTTGGTGGAATTTTCCAGAAGGGTCCTGCAGAATAAGTTTTATTAAGCCAGTAACCAGCCATTACTTGTACACGTTGTAAATTTTACTATATCATTTTTCTAAAAGTAAAACATGTATTTTAGTCTACTATGCCTTTAGGTTAAACACAGACACACACACACAGACACACACACACACATTCATAGTCTCTAGGTGGAAGTGTGCGTAAATCAAACAACCACAAAGAACCGGGATTTCAGGAGACAAAGCCCAGAATTAGAGCAACAGTGGCTCCTGCCCCTTCTCAGCCTCTGTTTGGCAGGATGCAGCTCGAGGCACCGCTTTCTTCCCCCACCACAGTTATTTATTCCTGGCCTCTGCTCCAGTCCTCAATAGCTGCCGGCCCTGCGAAGCTGGAGTCCCTGCTTCCAGCCTGGAGGTCTGTTTGGACTGCTTTCCCACTCCAGAGGAGGAGATTCTCAGCCCGGCAGACCAGGAAGGGCTTCAGATGGCAGATAGAGCGCATGCCAGCAGCACTGCCACAGACCTGCAGCTCTGGGCTTGCTGTCAGGGACACACGTGTGACATTTTTGTTATCTAGGCAGAAAGTGTTTAGGTTAAACTGCAAGTGTCGCCATGTCACTGAGTTCTCCACTGAGCCCGAGACAGGCATTCCCTATCAGTGAAAGCTATGGCAGGCTGAGATCCACTGTCTGTCCACCCAGCCTGATTTCCTGCAAGCCACGGTGTTTCCAGGGCAACACAGCAGCCACCAGGGCTGGAATCAGGACACCCCCTGAGCTTGTGAGGAACAAAGACAGTCACTAAGGACCCTCGTGGAGAAAAGAGCATGGCAGAGTTACATTTGTAACAACGTGCAGTTGTGCTGTTAATGAAAAGAGTTTAACTTGGGAACTAGACTGGTGTGGTGTGCGATTTCCACTCTTGGAAATACACCCACGAGGAGCTAATAAATAATCCATGAATGCTAATCTTTTCGAGTCATTCCAAAGGCATGAAGTCATCAGCCTCAATAATCGTAAACGCTGGGGCTCAAGCGCAGCTCCATTAAAACGGAAAGGTGCGCACTGATTAAAGACGCGCGGCGCTTTGGATAGAAGTCTTAAATTCAAATGTCACATCATTTGTTTTTAGCCAATGGAGTAATTACAATAATATTTTCTTCATTTTTAAGGTCAGATCTCTTAAATTCTACATGCTTGATTTAAATGCAGCCACAATCATTTTCCTTGCCTTCATTAATTAAATGTGTGTGTTGCTTAAAGGTAACAGCCACTCACGTTTTCTCTGAAGGAGAAAGAAATATTCCAGTTGTCTAGCTACAAGGTTGGAAGGGGGAGTTATGACATTTCATTTCAGGTATTATTAATAAACTGAAATTAGCTTTATTCCCCATCCCTGAACTCTATTCTTACTAAGAAAACATAGTTTTTGTTTAACGCGGAGATATTTTTCTCCTGCCCCAGTCAGTGTATCAAACCTAGTGCAGTCTAAAAAAAAAAAAAGTTTTAATATAAGGGTTTTTCTGTGATTGTATCAATGCTTTTTAATGGTCTTTGCCACTCAAAGGAAAATTTAGAAATATTTCTGCCCCATGGTATTTGAACAGACGCGCACTTTTCCCGGGATTTGGAGCACACCTGATAAGTTTCACATAGGGAACTATATAAGATTTTACAGTTTCGAGTGACTCTGGCACTTTAAATGAGCCAGGAAGGTGGAGGTGGTGGGGAAGGGAGGAACTTGCCTCTGCACACTATAAATTAAAAAGGGTTGCCTGTGCCCCAGCTGTCAGGAGTTAAACTCCGGATGTCAGACCCGGTGCAGAAGTTAAGTGATGGTGCAGGAAGCCGTCAGTCCATTTGTTTAGGATGGCTCGCCCGCCTTAGCCAGACCCCAACCCTCCAGACACACCATTCTTCTGTGCTGTCAAAATACTTAGGTTTCCTGCAAAAAAAAAAAGAAAAAAACCCGCTGTCAGTCTCCTGCCAGAATTCTACCAAAACAAAAGGATTAAGAGTGACTGGAGGAAACCAGGTGACACTGGCCAGATAGGAAAGGCCCTGGGCCCCCATCGCCGTCTAACAAGGGTTGCCTCACGCGGTTACTGAGGAACACCTTGCAGAATGTCTGTCTGCAGAGACTCCACTCTGGAGTCAGGGTGCAGGAGTCCTCCCAGGACCATCCTGGGGAGGAGTCACTAGTGTTTTATGTTACAGATGGACAGGCACAGGCATGGGGATGAGGATTGGAGCAGAGGACAGGTATGGAACTGTTTAACTCGGTTTCATAGAAGTCCAGGGCAGGCAGCTTGTAACAGACCAGTCCTGGCTCTACATTCCAGTTCTGCTTATTTCACCTTGGTAACCTTGGACCTTTGGACCACCAATAAGTATATCTTCCCCAAGACTCAGTCAGCATCCTCATCTGTAAAATGGAATGGCTCCACCGCCTCCTTCACAACAACGCTGTTATGAGAATTAAAGGATGGGACAGACGTGAAACACGGGCTATGGTGTGAACCGCACAGTAAGAGCTAAGCAGTTAGCACTAGATTTGTAATGGCCCATAATGCTTTGCAGTGCTGGAAGGGATTCTGAAGGTCTCCTGACCCGGCCTTTGCCCTGCTCCAGAATCTCACGCACATCCTATGGCTAACTCGAATTGACTGGCTCAGAGTGGGAGGGCGGAAGCCCTGTTTATTTATTTTATTTTTTTATATTTATTTATTTATTTATTAAAGATTTCTGCCTTCTCCCTGCCACCACCTCCCATTTCCCCCCTCCCCTATTAAGTCCCCCTCCCTCATCATCCCTAAGAGTAATCTGGGTTCCCTGCCCTGTGGGAAGTCCAAGGACCACCCAGCTCCATCCAGGTCTAGTAAGGTGAGCATCCAAACTGCCTAGGCTCCCACAAAGCCAGTACGTGCAGTAGGATCAAAACCCATTGCCATTGTTCTTGAGTTCTCAGTAGACCTCATTGTCTATTATGTTCAGCAAGTCCGGTTTTATCCCATGCTTTTTCAGACCCAGGCCAGCTGGCCTTGGTGAGTTCCTGATAGAACATCTCCATTGTCTCAGTGTGTGGGTGCACCCCTCGCGGTCCTGAGTTCCTTGCTCGTGCTCTGTCTCCTGCTCTTGATTTGGACCTTGAGATTTCAGTCCGGTGCTCCAATGTGGGTCTTTGTCTCTGTCTCCTTTCATCGCCTAAATGTTTTTCTTTGGGTTCACCTTCTTAATTAGCTTCTCTAGGATCACGCGGAAGCCCTGTTTATTGAACAGGGAGCAGATTGGTTTGAAGGGAGGGTTTTGAATGCATTGCAATCAGCAAGGCTCTCAAAGCTCCAGCAATGGCTACTCCATACCAAGTAGCAATTTCAGCCCTGAAGTGACAGCCAGGAGAAAGACAGGGACTTGCAATCTCAGGAGCAATGGTGTGTTTTGGTGACAAAGGGGTGCAATCGTATGCGCTTGGCTTTGGAAGACTGAGGCTAACACGAAAGAGGAGGACGTGAGGTGTAAGGAATGAGGTGTGGGGAGATGAGACCAAGCATTGGGCTGGAAGCCACTTCTCTGTTTGGGATCTGAGCACAACCCTTTGTCTAGACCCCGGTGACAGGTTTTCCCTTTCTTCTTTTTTCCAACGGTTTTAAGGTTGTGTTGTCTTCTCAGTTTGCAATGACTTCGGATGGCCCTCATACGGGGCATCTTCTGCCTGCATGTAGACACGTGACTGAGTCCCACATGTGCGGGGTGCCATGTGAGCAGCTGATAATTGTTGAACACTTTGTGCTGGGTGTCAGACTAAGTCCTCACAGCTACCCTCAAAATAGATCCTGTGGCTATCTCAGGAATGACAGGTAAGGACACTGAGGCACTGCAGGGCCAGTGGACTACACGGGGGAGAGTCGTTTAACAGGCTGTTTGTTACCAGGCAGGCCTTGAACTCCCGTCAGATCCTCTAGTCTCTGCCTCCTAGGTGTTGGGATTACAGGTATGTGCCACCACATGTATGGCACTCTTATGGAGTTAGCTATATCCTCAAGACAGAAGTGGGCTTTCAACCACAGCTCTAGAGTACTGACCCTCACACCCCGGGAAGGGGAGTTGGTGCTGGAACTCACAACTCCACCATGATCCAATTGGGATTTAACCCCAGGCCAGACTCAAGTGCCCAGGCTGCTTCCTCCTTAGCACAAACCTTGTTCAAACCATAAAGCAAAGGAGAAAGAAATGGGCTAAGGTTGTCTGGGGTTCAGGGAAGCAACTTTGGGAATACAGTAGAGACCTTCTCCATAGAATGTAAGCTTGTATGAAAGCGAACACTCTAAACAGTGCTAACTATCGTAAAATACCTTATGTATGTTAGAGAACACACCACAGGGCTACAAGAATAAACCTCAAACTACTGTATCTCTGGATGGCTGGGGGGAAGTGAGATTTTTGAAGAATGGATTGTATAAAGAAGAGTTGGGTTTTATGTTTTCTCTATGTCAATTTCTATATTGTACAAATGATTTATTATTCCTTATTTCCTACTGGGTATTAAACCCAACCAGTAAGCTACATTCCTAGCTCTTTATTTTTTTCTTTCAAATTTTAATATTATTTTAAGGCAGGGTCTCCCTAAGCTGTCTGTGTAACCCAGGCTGTCCTTGAACTTGGGATCCTATTGCCTCAGACTCCCAAACAGCTGAGATTTCAGGTCTATTTCATGACACATGGTTATTTGAATCTTTTATAATAATACTAAAGTGTGCATTTTTTCAAACTTATAAACAAAGTTTAAATATATGTAGAAATGGAAATCTCATTCTTAAGTTTTGACAGCATTCTGAAGAAAAATAACTCGAATGCAGCTAAATAGTCTCTCTTTCTGTCTGTTGCTGTGTGTGAGTGCTCACGTGTGTACAATTACACGAAGGCATCTTAGAAAGATGCAGGCCACAGCAGGGTGAAGCAGATCTCTTAATTATTTTTTCTTTTATTGCAGGAGTAACCTCACATAAGATCACAGATTTCAAGAGGCAAATCTGAAACTCTTAGAAAGTGTAGAGAAATGAAATCAAAGCATCTAATCTTAAAGATTCTGTTAAAGCAACCAACATCCCGTCTGCTGTTCCCCGAGTTTCTGATGATGGTCACTGCCCACACACTTTTAGAAACAGCCAGCGGAACACACCAGGCAATGCGGAAGCCTCAATTCTGATTCTCATCTGAGCATGTGGGTCTTCTCACAGCGGTCAGCAAGACATGAGCAATGCAGAGGGATGCACAATGGCCTCAGTTTACCCCTCTGTGCTAGCTAGCCTCTGTAGTGCTTTTTTGTTCTGAATTGTCCAGATGGATGGGATATGATGAGCACTCTTCAGCAGAGAGAAGAAACCCTGCCATTTGCTACAGAGTGGAAGACTTACTGAGGCAAGCCTGGTTGTGAAAGGAATGTCAGGCACAGAGACAAGTATCACATGACATCACTCATGCAGAATCTAAAAGGTGACGTCATAGGAACAGAGAATAGAGTGGTCTGTACTTGAGGTAGGGACCCTGGTGGAGGTACCGGGGAGGTTTTAGTCAAAGGATTCATAATTTCAAATAGAATGAACAAGGTCCTGAGAGCTATTGATTTTCACAGTAACTATGGTTAATAACAACCTATTATTCTTGGAATCTGCTGAGAGTCGGCTTTAACATTTTAAGTCATGACGACAGTTACAGGTATGGGCAGTAATGTGCTGCTAATTAGCTCAGTGCAACCATCTCAGAAAGTATGCAGATTTTCAAATAGCTTGTAGATGATAAATATATGATTTCTGTCTGTCAGTTAAAACAAGAGGCTTTTGTTTGTGGGTTGTTGTTTGCATGTGTATATTGTGTCCTCATGTGAGGCACACGGGTGTGTCTGGGTATGCATGCATGTATGTGTGTGCTCAGGTAAGGCACCCAGGTGTGTCTGGGTATGTTTGTGCTCGGTTGAGGCACACAGCTGTGTCTGGGTGTGCATGCATGTATGTGTGTGCTCAGGTAAGACATCCAGGTGTGTCTGGGTGTGCATGCCCAGGTGCATTCACTTGCCTGGAGCCAAGTTTGTCAGGTGTCTTTTTTGACCTCTTTCCCCTTTCCATATTGAGGCAGTGTCTCTCACTAGGCTAGTCTATCTCCCTCGCCAGCTTGCCCCTGCGGATCCCCTGCCTCTGCCTTCTAAGTGTTGGTGGTTCAGGTGGGCCACCACTCCTATCCGGCATTTACCTAGGTGCTGGGAATGCAAAATCCAGTCCTAGCATTTGCACCAAAACACTTTACCTGCGGGACCATGTTCCCAGCCCTGTTTGCTTTTTAATACAGAACTGGGGAGATCACTTTCACAAGGCTCTCAGTTTGACCCAAGGCACTAGATGGGGAGGAAGGGGAATCTAGATGTGAGTGATAAGAGATAGTTTCCTAAAACTATAGCAAAGTCTTGTCGTGACGGAGCCAATGCCACACATATACAACACACACACAGAGTCAGGAGAGAACTCTGCCTAGGCCCTCCAGTTTCACGCACAGCGAGACTGGCCCATTCTAGTCTTGCTGTCCCTCAACCATCACAGAAATGTCTTAGGCCTCTCATGCATGCGGGATGTCACGTCAGTCCTCAGACTGGCCAGCCGTTGTCTCTGACCACTGGTCACAAACACTCATCCCTCACATTTGCCCTGCTCAAGGAAAGCAAGGCTTCTTCCAGGAGCTCAAAGCCCAGATGAGTTCCTAAAAGAGAAACCGAGGTCTCTGGGATCCCATGACAATGTTGGGGAAGTTCCCCAGCTCCCAGCACAGAGCAAAGCAGTGAATCTGGACATGCTTGGTCCTGCAGTTGCCGCCCATACGCTATGCAAATGCGCAGGTACCGGCGTGGGCATGAGAGGAAAACACCCACTCACGGGACACACGCAAGAGGGTTTGTCTCTAAGGTGACCATTTAGGAGCTTAAGAAAAATGGAAGAATGGATACTACCCTGGGCTTCTCCAAGAGACAGCAGCTGCAGGGTTAGAACCCCAGGCCTGTGTCTAAAACACGTGAATTTGAAATGTAACTCGGCCTCTGTGTAAACCTGCTTCAGTATCTGAGCAAGGGGAGGTCTAAAGGTGCCTGCCTGAAAGCATGGGGGTAACACTTTGAAGATTAATGTGACGATGTGGCTAAACTAACCATAGTAAATTTTCAATAAATGTTAGCTGGCTCCGCTGCAGGCTGTGATAGTGTCGTGATAAAGGCACCTCGTGACCTTAAAAGAATGTTGTTTTGGAGCCGTCGTACATGCTACATAAATGTTAATTGTTATTGTTATTACAAGTTTTAGTTCCGCCCGTGTAACAATTTATCACTCCAAACGAAAGAAACTGCCAGGCTGGTCCTGGATGGGAAGGATTTGCTATCCCCTTGGCTTTGCCTCTGGGGTCAGGAAGGGAGTTACTGGACACCATGGACCAGTCAGACCTGATATCCCTAGTGATGGCCTTTTCTAAAGGCTCCTTACCCAGTTCCGAATGTACGAGGGGTTTCTCACAAGTGCAACGGTCCCTCTGAGGAGAACTCGCCAGCATTCTCCCTGCTCAGTCTTCAGTACTTTTCATGTGTATTCAAGACTGCTTCTGACACAGGCTGGGAGGAAAGGAAGATCGGTCATAGGGGGATTTAGCACTAGGAAGGTTCTTCCCATCGGACATTTTTACAACGCCATTCTTAACAGAGCCTTTCTGATGGTGCTATTCTGTTAGCTTCATGGTTTGGACCGTGGCTGTAAGTCTTGAACGGATGCTCAGCACTGTTTCTGCTCCTCCCAGGCAGCCTAGGACTGCTCGACCCAGGGCAGCAATTCATGGCTAGATTTGAAGGGTGGTTGTTAATGGCCCTAGGGCAAGCTGGGCAAGGACTCAGCTGCTGTTTCCCAGACTTCACCAGTTGCTTTGCTGCTGTCAAGAAACCCTTTCTATCTGCTTCTTAGGTCCCAGCTGCATAGGTTCCCATCCCAGACCTCTGCCCATCACCTACAAACCCCTAGACGTAGCCTTGCCTCCGTCTCTCCCCATCACTAACGTAGGAATAGCATGAAGATGAAGGCCCACCTGAGATGCTCACGAGGATTAAACGAGACGCTAAACGGGAAGAACCTGAGCCTACACAGTAACACCATGTTAAACAGCTTGGGGTTCACCCTCTTCCTATGGAGTAGTCTGGCTTCCCCGGGCACCTGTTTCATGCCCCCAACCCATGACAGTGGCTTCACTCTGGATATCTTGTTATGTTATCACAGCCCTGAAGGGCAAACATTATCCTCTACAGCAGGAGAGCGAAGACTTGGGGGCTTAAACTCATTTGCCCCAGGCCCACAGTGATGAATGTAGAGTTAGCATTTTAATGTGGTAGCTGTGACTCCCAGGTCTGGCTCTCCCTATGACACCCAGCAGACAGAGCCTGTGTCAATCATGTCTATTCCGGAGGCTCAGGGTCTGCTACAGGCCACTTCCCAGGTGCACCACAGCAGGGGCTGCTCCAAGCTTTGTGGTTCCAGGCCCTTTGTCAGGCCGGATGTGAGGTATAGGGTATTTATGTCACCAGTCTGGCTTATCTGCTTTGAGGCAAAGCCTTCCTGGCCCAGATCTGTGGGTTCATGACTTGGCACAGTCAGAGAGACCACAGTGAAACCCCTGGCTCTGCCTAGACACCACCCAGGCCAAGAGCCTGAGAGGAAGTGGGACGACGAGGAGGGCTGTAGGGGTGGAAGGGAGGGGAGGGGAGAGGCATGTTTATTCACATATCAGACTGCAGGTGGGGGTTGGCCACCCCAGCTTCCCACCTGACCCTATCTAGTGGAAGTGACCCTCGTCATTTTGTTGGTTCTCCCATTAATTCAAAAACCGAAAACCCAAATAAAATGGCTGTTGCCTCTTTCACACCCGTTTCACTCCCAGGTTCAAGTGAAGGCTCTTGGGATAGCTGCCCACCTGTTCCTTCCTACCCACCTTGGTCAGCCATTCCTCCACCTCCAGCCCTGTGTCTGGATTTCCTCTAGGGAACTGCCTTTTTCCACTCTTGCCCTCTGAGCTTAGGGCAGACTCCTACCTCCAAGGTCAAGAGAGACAGCTTCGACTTGATACAGGCCAATCAGGGTATCATGTTACACTGACCACAGGACTGCTTCCGGGACAAGCCATTGATCTGTTGAGACAGGAAGAGCCTTCTTCTCAAAACTCATTTCTAGCTGCTTCCATCAAGAGGGGAAATGGAAAAGGGTTCATCTATTAACAAAAAAAAAAAGAAAGAAAAAAAAAAAAAAAGAAAAGGGTTCATCTGTGTTTCTACCTCCTGGCAGGCTATATGCCCCCACTCTGAGAAGCAAAAGCCTAGGACACACCACAAACCCATCTGTCGCTGCAGCGAAACTCCTCTACAATTTGACAGAAACATTTGCATCCAGCCCAGCCTCGTTCCTGGCTGTGCTTCTTGCCATTCTTGGGACTTCTCACAAGCTGACCTCCTGGAAGGCCTGCCTTCTCTATACCTAGGAAATTCGATCCACCCATCCATCTACAGCAGAGACTCTCAACCTTCCTAATGCTGCAACCCTTTAATACAATTCCTCATGCAGGGGTGGCCCCTACAACCATAAAACTATTTTTGTGGCTACTTCATAATGTAATTTTGCAACTGTTATGAATCATAATGTAAATATCTAATATGCAGGATACCTTATAAGTGATCTCTGTGAAAGGGTCATGTGATATCCAAGGGGTCACGACCCACAAGTTAAGAACTACTGATAAAAAGCCACATTAAATGCCTGCTCCTCGGGAAACTCTTTAACTCCCCAGATGCTCAGTTGTTTGTTCCTTGACACACTAGAGAATGTGTCTTGACCTTGACCTGTCTTTGCCTTCCTCACTGTACCACCTAATACCCCCTAGCATCTTGATATCCCCAGAAGCTAACATACAACTAGAGTATAGGCTTACTGAAGGTGTGACTGGATGGATGGATGGATGGATGGATGGATGGATGGATGGATGGATAAACGGACCATTGAGCTTAGAAAAACTACATGGTACAGAGCATCCTGTCCCAGCAGGCATTGCTCCTATATCTGAACAACAGTAAATAACATTTCAATTGGTTCTTACTATGAGTGTAATTATCCTTATTAATTGACAACTTTATAATAATAAATGTCATTGTTTATACCACATAACCCTTCATATTTAATAAGGTAAGATAAGCCAACTGCCTGCTTCCTGACATCAGCCAGTGAAGAAGTCAGTCTTAGATGTGCTGCAGTAGGAAGGGGCAAGATGCCCACAGACCTCATTTCCTTTTTTTCTTAAGTACACAGCTAAGTTAAACTTTTCTCCCTTCCCTTGTAGTCAGGTTTGGCCACGTGACAGAATTACAGCCTTTGGAACATAGCCAAGCCTGGTAAATTAAAATCACCTCCTTGACTAGAAGCAAATGACCCTGAGAGCCCTGGGAGGAGATGAATGTTCGAGACAGAGGGTACCAGGGTCCCTGACCCACCATGTGGAACCCTGATGCAGACCCATGTCCATTGTTGGTCTGTTATTGGGTTATAACAGAGAGGCTGCATGTTATTCCTTTAAGCTGAGTGACGTGCAAGGCCCGAGTTCTGTTGGCCTATGAGACCTGATTGCTACATTTGAAGGATGTTACAAACATCTTTGTTTTTAAACACACTCATCATTATATTTTTTAAAGTATTGATTATCTAGAACTCATCCAGTTCTGATCATTTTATTGGATTTCACTACTAAGTACCCATCTTGAGACCACATTCAAGGAACTATGGTATATTGTGGACGATAACAAACATTTCTTTCCGACTTTGCCTTCAGTAACGCCATATTTGTAGCTTGAAGTCAGCGACAGTGGCAGCGTTTATACCACAGAAACTGGCAAGCCCTGCAAGTCCTGTTCCTCTCTACAGAAAAGGTTGAATATGTACCAGCACATCCTTCTAAGATTCACCTGGTATGGAATAAACACTCTCTGATACACTGACCCTAGGAGAGGATATAACGAACTGAATTCACTTGGTTGAATGTATCCGGGCGTGGAGGAAAGGTGGCCCGTGTGCCCCAGCAGCAGCCAGAGCCTGGCAGTCAGCTAGTCACGCTGATGCTCAGCGTGCCTGGATGGGACTTTACATGTTTGAGGTTCTTGCTTCTTTTCAGAGCATGAGATTACCATGACAGAGGTACAGCGAGTTGTCATCGCCTGCTTTCCCATGGTTTGGGAGATGAGAAAGAACACAAATAACTGCATTCATTCCCACTGACAGCCCTGCCCTGAATTAAGGGAGGAAATTTCTCCACATTTTAATCTTCAGAGAGTAAACTATCTTTTTGGTCCCGGTCTCTAAACTGGACCTAACGCAGAGAGCAGAGAAGTCAAAGAGGTTGGGAGTCGGTGGCCAAGGCAAGTCCCCGGGCTGCAGGCGTAAGGACAGCATGCTTTGGGCCGGAGCCTGATCCACAGTGTTTGGAATTCAGCAGGTTTGCACATGGCAAAAATGATCCACATAATTATCCTTTGTGGAAGCCATAATATTTCACTTAGAGGAAGGCAGTGGGATCCTTGTGCAGCTCAGCCCTCCTCCACAGGATATAAACTGCTGAAGTAGACCCCAGAGTGCAGGGCCATTTGCGAGAGACATCGCACAATTCACGGGATGTTTCGTTGCAGACACCGAATGAACTAATTCTGCTAATAGAGTATTTGATTTAATGGCACATTAAAGGGGAAAGGGGAGCGCAGCACACATCCTTCAGCTCTGTGGCTGATGGGTTACTGGAGATAGCAGAAGCGAAGGAGCCAAATGTTCTCCCGCCTCTCTCACCCCAGCAGAGGTCGGTCATTTTACAAGTCAGGTTTGGCTCAGCGGCCTGGAATAGAAACCTAAGTGTTCCTCGGGTTCTGCACTGAGGTTTGGATGCTGTGGAGGTCACTAAGGCCACACAGCCCTGCCCTGTTTGCTGCAAAATGAATCAGTAAAATTTGCCACATCACGCCAGGATAGGTTTTGGTCTTTTACCCTTTGCTTCTTCCTGCCAGCTCTAAGGCTCCTGATGTGTTGGGCTGGGTTTACTCCTATTCGGTGGTGTCCCCTGCGTGTGACGTGCTGTTGCCCCCCTATTCTTTTCTCTTTCCCCATTTCTTTTTATTTTGTTTTTACTTTAAATGTTTTTTTATTGTTTTTATTGAACTATATATTTTTCTCTGCTCTCCTCCCTTCCTCCCCCATCTCCTTCTACCCTCTCCCACGGTCCCCATGCTCCCAATTTACTCAGGAGATCTTGTCTTCTTCTACTTCCCATGTACATTAGATCCATGTATGGCTCTCTTAGGGTCCTCATTGTTGTCTAGGTTCTCTGGGGTTGTGAATTGTAGGCGGGTTTTCCTTTGCTTTATATCTAAAAGACACTTATGAATGAGTACATATGATATTTGTCTTTCTGGGTATGGGTTACCTCATTCAGTATGATATTTTCTCCATTTGCCTGCAAATTTCAAGATGTCGTTATTTTTTTCCTGTGAGTAGTACTCCATTGTGTAAATGTACCACATTTTCCTTATTCATTCTTCGGTTGAGGGACATTTAGGTTGTTTCTAGATTCTGGCTATGACAAACAATGCTGCTATAAATATAGTAGAGCACATGTCCTTGAGGTATGATTGAGCATCCTTTGGGTATATACTCAAAAGTGGGTCTTGAGGTAGGTTGTTTCCTAATTTTCTGAGAAATCACCACCCTGATATCTAGCCATCCTATTTTTTGGATGAAGAATCTGATGCACAGAGAGGTGAATTAAACTGATGAAGGTTGCCACTCAGGGCATAGCGGAGATTTCAATTCAGATCCCTCTGACCCCAGAGGCAGGGCTCTAATGACCCTTCAGAAGCGCTGGCTTCTCAGCTCTGTGCTGCAGGACTTACTGTGCGTCATCATTCAAAGAAGAAGAAGAAGAGGAAGAAAAAGAAGAAGAAGAGGAAGAAGAAGAAGAAGAAGAAGAAGAAGAAGAAGAAGAAGAAGAAGAAGAAGAAGAAGAAGAAGAAGCACAGAACCACAAATGGATGGAGAAATATCTCAATTTTTCATTTCAAAATTAGTCATTCCATTTCTATACTTTGCTTGCCTAAAACAACCCAATGTGGATTTTATGGCTTTCTTCTTCTTTTTTTTAATCAAGAAAATGTTGTCTATCTTTTCCTCCTCAAGAGCCAGGTCTCAGCACTAACTAGAAAAAATAGCAAATCTTGATTTCAGTTGGTTGGCTTATTCTGTAACTGTTCAGAACCACGCTTCCCCCTTTTTTTTAGCTGCAGTCTGATCTGGGCAGTCCCCTCAGAGGGCTTTCCTTCGGACATGAGCTGACCTCTGTAGTGAGGCCCACCATATCCATCATGGACTGTCAGGCCCAGCTCACCTCTTGCCCGGTGGCCCACTCTTTCTCAGACCTACAGTGCACACACAGGCCATCGTTGCTCCTGACAGAGTCTTCAGGACTTTGCACAGGTTAGCCTCTCTTTCCTGTGATGCTGTAATTCATAAACCTTGCTACTTCACTGTCAGTCTGGTATCAGCTTCTTCAGCCGGTCACAGTGAGGTCTACTTCCTTGCTATGTCTAGGCTGGGGATCATTTCTCTCTGAGCTTACTTCTCCCATGGCCCTTATGACACCCTTGATCATGAAGACAAGGATGAAGGTCTACGCATCGTCTCATCCTCAGTGCCTGACCCAGAGATGCACCTTGAACATCTGATTTAACTGGTCCTTGGTGGAGCAGAGATGAAGGCCTCTGACTAGTCCACACTTGCAGGTCAGATTACTGAACACGTGGATGGCCAGAAGGGTAAATGAACACACAGGGGCGCACCACTCCAGCTTCAACCAGAGGCCGTCATTGCAGGGCAAGCATATCTTACTCTGTCCTGAAGAGCCCAGAAGTTGCTCATCAAGGGTCTTAGTCACACACCACCACAGGAAGCTGGGAATTCTGACAGCCTGTTTATTGACTTCCTATCTGACACTTCCTGCTTTATGGGAATCCTGACTCCTCCCACAAGAAGAAACCTGAGGATAATGGTGAGGTTTCCTATCCCAACTGCAAATGATGTTCCTGCAATAGCCAAAATAAAGGCTCCATCTCTGCTTCCCTTTCAGCTGAGTATTCTGAAATCCTTGGTGGCCGGAAGGGTTGATCGCATGACCTAATGACCACGGTATCACGGTCATGTGCTGAAGATCTCATTCACAAATGACCCTCCAAGGCCTATGTGCGAGTCGGTTGGTCCCCAGCTTGGTTTCACTGGGTAATAATGGGAACTTTAAGAGTTCTGACATCTTTGGGTCAGCGAGGGTGTCCATTCAAAGGGGACCCTAGACAATTCCTCTTTGCTTCTCTTTTGTTCCTCTAGTGTGCGCTCACTGGAGTGTGTTGTCTCACCATTGGCTCAAAACAGCAATACCAATCCCTTGAGCACTAGAGCCTCTGAACCTGAGACCTAAACGAAGTCTTCTTATTTATAAGTTGGTTCTCACAGGTATTTTGGTATAGTAACGGAGAGCTGATTCACAGATAGCCTAACACAGACTGTGTCTAAGAGAGAAGCTTTCAGACCTCGGACCAAGTCTGAGAAGCCAATCTAACCAATCCCATCCTTCTATTATTAAGATCTTCGGAGTGAGAGAGCAGTAGCAAGAGGAGAGAAGGAAAAGGAAAGAGAACCTTTTGTCCTCATTCTGAGGAATAAAACAGCCAGAAGTCCTACAGGGTTTAGCTTGAGAAGCCCAGTCTCACGTGCTATAAAATAGTTGGAGACCTCTTGCATTTGAAAAATCCCAGCTGCATGCTCTGCCTTCCAGCACCAGGCAGGAAAAATGAGACAAATAAGCTCCGAAAATCAATCTGATTCTCGCGGCTCCAGATAGCCGACAAGTGTTCGTCCATCTGCCGCGAGCACTCACGCTGGGAATTCATTGATTTGGTAATACTCTCGCATAATTGATTGAGGACCAGGCTGGCTTCTTGCCTCCATGTTTGCTGTCTGCTCTCTTCCCAGAATCAGTCTCTTCCCTTTGTGTGCGGGAAAGAAAGGAGAAACCAAAGATTTTTCTGTGGGTTTCTGATGAACTGACACACACACACACACACACACACACCATTGGCTCTCGGCAGTCAGCTCCGTGTTCGAGCTCTTGAATGGCAGTGATTGTTAGTTGTGTGCTTTATTCCAGTCAAACATTTCTCTCCGTCTTCACAACACGGTAGACATCATCTCCTCCCTGGCTGTCCCATTGTATCAGCCAAAGAGCCGTTGACACGCCTGAAGTCTCTCCCCGGGAAGTGAGCCTGGCAGCAGCCATGTTCTGACACAGAACCCTGATAACGGCAGAGTTGTCATATGAGATATTAGCCAGGGAATATCACTGATCCTTCTCCTCTCAGCAGCCACAACAACCCATCCGCCTCTCTGCTATTGTGACATTCAGATGTCACCGCCATTTCATTAAGCAGAATCAAAACAGCTGTGAGGATTGCTGTTTGGTTTTATAGCATGAAGTAATCATAACTTACTCCACAAAGCAGCAAGCACAGGCGGATGCAGCTGAGGAAGCCGTACAGGAGCTAACTGATGGACGTGGGGCCGGTGGTGCTGGTGGAGGACAGGTGCCCCTCAATTTGCCAAAAGTGAGCCAGGAGCACCCCATCATGAGGTAATTTACGACTGGCTGAGAATCAAAGACCCACCGTGGGACAAGTTGAATTCCTTGTCTCACAAACACATACCTGTTGGGAGTGAGCAGAATCCTGAGTGAATGTGTGCTGTTGGGGTGGGCCCAGCCATGTCAAGGACCTTGATGCCTTAGCCCTGCGGGAATGGCAAAGCCTTCCCTGGATTGCCTCAGAATGACGGCAAAAGTTGCCTCCGATTGAATGCAATGGTTGATAGTGTGCTCAGAAAATATAGCTTTCTCTCCCTGGATGTTTACAGCCTAAAGACTGCTCCCCTACAGAAGCTGCTCCTAAGGAGTTTAGTCACATCTGCCTCCATGTTTATGTAACAACTCTGCCTCCATGTTTATCTGTATGCAACAACCCCACCTTCCTTGTATAAAATAAACACGCTGGACTTCCAGGGTGCTGTGGTTTCTCCATCTGAGAGCCCAGATGACCTGATCCCAGCCTTTCTGAGTCCTTGGATCTATTCCTCCATTCCCTCCCCACCCCTAGTCTTACAAGGATGTGACACATAGCTAAATACTGAGATATAGTTAAGCCTATGATGACACAAAGCTCCTGGCCATTCCTAGAGTTGGTGCTTAGGGGACACAGCTCCTCTCACCAGTCCCCATCTCCTGCCTGTGCTCTTGGTCCCCAGCCCTGATTCACTGAATTCTCCCTGTCCCATATACACACAAACGTGGTTTTGAAATCTTGATGTCATGCCAGCTTCCTGGGATGGACCTTCCAAGGGAGACAGAGCCGGTCTGCATCCTGCCTGAGCCACTTGTTAACTGGGTGCCGCTGGGAAAGTCTTCCCCAACCCCAGCTTACTTGTCTGTACAGGGATCTTCATGGGGCAACAGATGTCACCTTTATCGCTTCTTTTTTTGTTTTTTGTTTGTTTGTTGGTTTGTTTTTTTTTGTTTGTTTGTTTTGTTTTTGTTTTTGTTTTTTTTTTTTGGTTTTTCGAGACAAGGTTTCTCTGTGGCTTTGGAGCCTGTCCTGGAACTAGCTCTGTAGACCAGGCTGGTCTCGAACTCACAGAGATCCACCTGCCTCTGCCTCCCGAGTGCTGGGATTAAAGGCGTACGCCACCATCGCCCGGCACCTTCATCGCTTCTAACTCCATTCTTTGCCTTGGGTTTTAGGCAGCCAGCCCTCACTATGTCTTCCACTGTCAGACCTCCTGCACCAGGGACATAATGCCTGCCCCAGCCAGTAAGGCTGGGAAGTGATCTGTAAATGTGTGTTGGTGTCTACCCAGGCTCTCTTACCTCTAGGGTAAAGCAATCCTGTGCAACCCATTCCTGTCACTCCCAGGTTTCCACAGCTGGACCAGGCTGTAGCTAGTCAACATGACAACTCATATAACAAGTTCCATATGTGGTGGCGCACCCTTGGGAGGTAAAAGCACAAGAATCGGCAGTTTGAGACCAGCCTCGGTTACACAGCAAGTCTGAGCCCAGCCTGGACTACGAGACCTCTCAGAAAGCAAGAACAAAGCCATGAAGTATTCTATGAACCAGTTCCTTTCGTTGTCTCATTTCTTCACTCACCTGAGACTTTCCAAAACCACCTGCCACCATGCGACACTTGTAGTCTATGCAAACTACACTCTGACCAAGTGAAGCACTTGCCGTCCTCCGGGGTCACAACCCCACAACTCCAAAGACAACCCAGAAAATGTCTGTATCAAAAACATTTTTTTCTTGGCTTCCAGGAGCTATTTGGAAATATGTTCATAGAAGAAAAAAAAAAAGTCAGTAAATAAGTTTCCCTTGTGTGTCCTGGGAGGGACTTACAAGAGTTCACCCACTCAAAACGTGAACAAAGAGACGCTGAAGGCTTGGGGTTCCGTGGTAATGCGATTCCTTGAGTATTAGTGGTTATTAGGGGGAAGGTTGAAGTCGGGAGCTTGTTAGCACATTAAGTTGAAGCAAAGGTGTTAATGAAAGTGCTGCTTGCATTTATTTCTCATCAAGACGAAATGAAACTGGGAAGAACAGTCAGATCCAGTTCATCTTCAGGGAAGAGAAACAACTGTGAACACGAGAACACTTAAAAGTGAGACAATGACCAAAGTATGACCACAGTCTTGTTGGGGGTTCCGCGATTCTGACCCCTGGCTTTGGGGTCAGGTTGCTATTGAAAGCATAGCCACGCGGCATCGGGGAACCACACGGAGCCTCCCAATATGGCTGCAGCACTCCGCCCAGACTGCAGTCTTCCGGGTGATGGCGTTTCTCTGACACGCTACCATCTATAAGGAGGCTAATCACTCGGAGATGTGTCTCAGGGTAGCACTTGCTTCAGTCACCCCTCGCCCCGCCCCACAGTGGCGTCAGTTCAAAGTCAGACCCATTTCAAGGCTGATGGGCCAGGCCACCCTTGGGGAGAACTCATGATCCCTTTCCTGTTCATTTGAGGGATTTGGGAATGCTTGGGGGACGGCATCTGATTGGAACCAATGAGGCTGGTATAAAGTTTAAGGGATGTTGACAAGTCTGCGCTGGGATGTCGTAGGATTTTCCTCCTCCGGTGCCCTGGGCAGTCATAACTTGCCCCTGGAATAGAGCACTTCAGAAACTTGTCTCTTTAGGGTGGCAATCTGGAGTCATACCCAAGCCCTTCCTAGTGAAAGGTACTTAAACTTAAAAGCAGATTTTGATACGAAGTCTACGGGAGCCCCTCCCTCTGGTTGCTGTGGAGACTCAGCAAACAGAGACCTCAGGCTGGCTGCCTCCTGCCCGCTTCATTTTCCCACTCAATCCGTTTTCACTGAGCAGGAGACACAAGCAGTGAAGCCAATATAGTTTTATTGGATCCAATGTACTGCCACTAAAACAAATATATGTACACTCAGGCCAATACACTTTTATTAAAACAAATAGAATTTAATTCAAAGCAGCATTCAATACGTTTTCTCCAAGCAATGAAATTAAGCTCTACCAGTACTTTTGCTCAATATGTTTTCCCAATCAAATCTGTTTGAGCAAAGTGAAATATATTTATCATGGATAACACATTTTTATTAAAAACAAATTCACTGAAACCAAGTTTCCCTTTGAACTGATAGATAGAAATTCTAGCCGATGGTACAATTAGATCATAGAAACGGATGTATTTTTGCTTTAGAAGAAAGCATTTCTATTCAGGGGCACTTTAGAACACACTAATGAATAATAAAAGTTCCTGTGACTTGTCTTCAGTGAAGAATTTTCCCAAAAAGCATGTCCTTCGGAACTGAAGACCCTACCTCTACCATATAGCAAAGAAAATTTTTACGTACTTAGGAGAAAAAAGAATAGTTCTGAAATGGGATCATAATAAATTCAGATGTTTGCTGACTATATCCATTCTACCCATGTGTACTTTAGAGTAAAATTTCCGCATGTAGGCAAATTCACTAAGAAGTGTAGGGATGTGTTTCAGTTGTATGTGCTATCATACCATGCTATTGAGAACAATCTTCTCTATTGGAGTTTTAAAATGTATTATCCAGGGCTAGGGATGCATCTCAGTTGGTTGGGTGCTTGCCTGGCATGCACAATGCCTTGGGTTCAATCCTCAGCCCCCGGCAAGCTGGGCGTGGTAGCACACACCTGTAACCTCAGCATTCAGGAGACGGAGGCAGGAGGATCAGAAGCTCTAGGTCATCCTCAGCAGCACAGTGAGTTCCCAGGCCAGCATGGGCCGAAGGAAGCTTACTCTGGGCTTCATACTTCTCCTTCTAATCTCTATTATACATCATAATATATGCTGTGGATATTATCCATTCCCATATATCTGAATTAACTAAGGATTGTCATGCAAAGCCAGGCCTAGATGGAGTGGGAGGTGAAGAGCTTGTATGGCCATTGGAGAGAATTTCAATCTTAGTGCGAAATTATAAAACAGCTCAACTATTCCAAAGGACCAGAGAAGAGAACAACTTCCAAATGCCACCCATACTTTGGAGAGCAATGAACTTAATTCAAACAAACATGTACAAATGTGTACCACCTCTTTGCAGGCCCTTGGGTAGAAAAACACATCTGGAGAAATGTTGCCTACCCTTTGCCTCCCTCCACAGTGACTCTGGATTCTACTTTTGACTTACCCTGGAGCTACAAATCCTGGGGACAGAAACAGAGGACACTCCCCTATTTTGCTAAGCATTCCAAAAAATGTTCTTTAGAAATGGCGGGTCCCTGGAACCACTTCCTTCTTACCTTCTTACCTAGAAAAGTCCACAGATAGGTTATGCACCCAAATCATTAGGCAACTGGTTCACCGGCTTCTTAGGTCCGCTGGCTTTGAATGGGCTGGAGCCCCCTCTCAAACACAGTGGATCATGGAGGATGCCTAGGTAACAGTTGTTTTGAAAGGTGAAACATTAGAAGCTCAAACAGTTAGCATTCAGTGCTTTTTAAAAATATAATAACATCTTCCCAATGTATTCTATAGTATTGCCATCAACATGATATTACAAGTTGTTTCAGGAAGGGAAGAAGTTTTCAGTGTGTAAGATCTAGCTACCAAGGCAGAAGAGACCATGAGACCAAAGAAAGAGGCAAAGTGACTCAAGATGGTACGAATGTAATTTATTGAAGACTCATAAACAAAAACGTATGTCAGGAAACTTCAAGATACCTGCATCTTAAATCCCAGAGAGGTGCTTTATATTTTAAATCAAAGACAGACCGCGGCCAACCAGAATGCCTCTGACCTGTCTCGAAATCGTTTCGCATGGACAAGCATCAGTTAAGAAGCAGAACATGCCAGCAGTCAGTGTTTCTCTCTCCCCACAACTGTGCTCCCTGGGCCTGCAGTGACCTGATAGGAAGAGAGCAGTTCCAATCAAGATGGCTGTAGTCCTGTTGTGCCGAATCCTGTGCAGTCATTTGAGGTGACATTACTGAGATAGTTCACCGAGTGGGAAATATCCATGGTACGTCATTAAATATTTAAAGAATCTGTAGTAGTTTTTGTCTTTGTAAAAAGACAGAGGCGTCTGCACACAGGCAAACTTAGGGATGGGACCCTAAAATGTTAGTGTGAGTAAATGAATGATAGAATATTATAAATCTCATGCTCGCTCTTTCCCTGCTTTATAAATTTGCTACATGGAGCATGTGATCCTTTTGATAAGAAAAATACTTTTAAAGTAATTATTTAAAAAAAAAACCTTGATATTAAGTAAACTAATAAATTACTAAACCTCTCGAAAGTCCACATCCATGCCGTGGTCCGTGTCTTTTTCCTAGATGGTTTTTGAATGCTTTCTTCAACTGGTCACCCAACCCTCAAACCAAAGGCCAGGTAAAACTCCCCCTTTTTGTCACAGGAAATGTGTGGCTGGCCCAGAAACTGCACGTGTGTAGTTTATCAGACAACAGGATCTGTTGTGTTCATAGGAGATTTTCCTGATTTCCCTGGTCCTCCACTGCCATCAAATAGCCGCTAAATCAAATCCTTTTCAGCACCTTCCCGCCCACCTTCTTCCACCGTCTTTCTCATTGGTATTGTTTACTTATAAGAGAGACACAAAGTTAGTTTGAAAATAGAGTTCAATTTTTAAAAAAAAGGAGCAAATCCTAAACAATACAGGAGATTTTGACCATGATTATGCAAAATGAGCTCCTGCAGCCTTTTTGAGGGTTTGGTGTGCACACAGAGCCCCGGGTACCCTGGGTGGGTGAGGTCTAAGAGCAAGCCCGGAAAGGAGAGCCTGAAGCATGTTGTTTTGTTCAGGTGTAAGTCCTCTTTCTAACTGCTGATTTGCGCACATCAGTTCCCCGCCTCGGGAACATCTGGGGATGTGCCTGGGCCCTGGAGACCTGGGAGAGGAAGCCTAGGAATGGAAGCCAGTCTCCTCTCAACCTCTGTTCTCTCCATACCTGTCTAGGAAGGACAGCCATTCTGCGCTTCTCAGTCCATATGGCTCTTTACCCCAGCATCGGCCCCTCTGCTCACCTCTGTCCTTCCTCCGAGCTTTCCTCTGCTCAGCTGTGCGGGTGGAGCTGGAGAAGAGAAGGAATAAGGGGAGAGAGGGTGTTGGTGGTAGAGAAAGAGGTACAGACCGCAGTGGAACAGATGTGCACCGTCCCTTAAAAGTGCTAAATTAATGCTAACGTTTATCTAGTTGCATTGAATCCCGGGTAGACGTAATTGCCATTCATCACACTGTTTTGGGAGAAACTGGAGGAAGAGACAGAATTGTCGCAATTGTCGCTTTCTCATCTTCTCAATAAAGAATTGAAAAATGAAGAGCTGGAAGCAAGGAGGCTGAGGTTTGATGGATTTGGTTTGATTTGGATTTTCTTCTTTTGTTTCCTAAGCAATATCCGCATTGAAGCTTGGAGTCAAGAGAACTTGTTTCTGTCCTGCTAACAAGAGTGGCATTGTTTTCTCTTCTGTGGGTAGGGCCACCTTGAGGTCCCTCTGACCCCCATGGCCAGACCTTGGCAGTTTTCAGAGGTCAGAGGTCCTGCTGACCCCAAGCCAGACCTTCTCAGCCTGTGTTCTGCAGAGGGCAGAGGTTCTGCTGACCCCATGCCAGACCTTCTCAGCCTGTGTTCTGCAGAGGGTAGAGGTCATGCTGACCCCATGCCAGACCTTCTCAGCCTGTGTTCTGCAGAGGGCAGAGGTCCTGCTGACCCCATGCCAGACCTTCTCAGCCTGTGTTCTGCAGAGGGCAGAGGCCCTGCTGACCCCATGCCAGACCTTCTCAGCCTGTGTTCTGCAGAGGGCAGAGGTCCTGCTGACCCCATGCCAGACCTTCTCAGCCTGTGTTCTGCAGAGGGCAGAGGTTCTGCTGACCCCATGCCAGACCTTCTCAGCCTGTGTTCTGCAGAGGGTAGAAGTCATGCTGACCCCATGCCAGACCTCCTCAGCCTGTGTTCTTCAGAGGGCAGAGGTCCTGCTGACCCCATGCCAGACCTTCTCAGCCTGTGTTCTGCAGAGGGCAGAGGTCCTGCTGACCCCATTCCAGACCTTCTCAGCCTGTGTTCTGAAGAGGGCAGAGGTCCTGCTGACCCCATGCCAGACCTTCTCAGCCTGTGTTCTGCAGAGGGCAGAGGTCCTGCTGACCCCATGCCAGACCTTCTCAGCCTGTGTTCTGCAGAGGGCAGAGGTCCTGCTGACCCCATGCCAGACCTTCTCAGCCTGTGTTCTGCAGAGGGCAGAGGCCCTGCTGACCCCATGCCAGACCTTCTCAGCCTGTGTTCTGCAGAGGGCAGAGGTCCTGCTGACCCCATGCCAGACCTTCTCAGCCTGTGTTCTGCAGAGGGCAGAGGCCCTGCTGACCCCATGCCAGACCTTCTCAGCCTGTGTTCTGCAGAAGGCAGAAGTCCTGCTGACCCCATGCCAGACCTTCTCAGCCTGTGTTCTTCAGAGGGCAGAGGCCCTGCTGACCCCATGCCAGACCTTCTCAGCCTGTGTTCTGCAGAAGGCAGAAGTCCTGCTGACCCCATGCCAGACCTTCTCAGCCTGTGTTCTGCAGAGGGCAGAGGTCCTGCTGACCCCATGCCAGACCTTCTCAGCCTGTGTTCTGCAGAGGGCAGAGGCCCTGCTGACCCCATGCCAGACCTTCTCAGCCTGTGTTCTGCAGAGGGCAGAGGCCCTGCTGACCCCATGCCAGACCTTCTCAGCCTGTGTTCTGCAGAGGGCAGCCTCCTTCATTCCCCATCCACCTTCTAAAACCATGCTTACTTTTTCCTGGATATTGTTTGTTTTGTTCCAGGGTCCAAAGCCCTTGCATGACTCAGAGACAAAGCTGACTGGGGTTGAAGAGGTAATCAAGAAAAGACAGACAGACAAACAGAGACACAGACACAGAAAAAGCTGGGGTATGGTGGACTGGCCTCTCTGACCGAGAAACCTCAGCACCCAGAGCTGTTTATTATGTAGAGTTGAGATGAACAGGGAGGTGGGGTTATTTATTACACAGGGATAAACAAGGAGGCGGGGTCTAAGGTATGCAGTTGAACAAGGTGAAGGGGTTAGCTAATCTCGGTAGGAGTGGTCTCTGTGGGGTACAGTCTTCAGGCTGTAAACATCTTGAGGGAGAAAGCTGTGAGGGACATTTTCTGCACCCGCTATCAATATCCACACTTGGATCCCCAAAGAAGACTTTCACATTTCTCTGAGCATGGCCTAGAGAAGGCTTTGTGTTTTTTCCATGAGTCTGAGTTTTTGGAGACCTTGGCATGGCTGTGTCCATTTTAGCAATGCATAGTCACCCAAGTCTTCTTTACTCCCCACACTGGGGATTTGGGAGAAGGGATTTGTTGGTTGGTTTGCTTTGTTTTGTTTGAGACAAGTCTCACTCTATATCTGGAACCCATTCTGTAGACCAGGCTAGCCTCACACTTGTGTGGTCCTTTGACCTCTACCTCCTGAAGGCTGGGGTTGCAGTGTGCATTGCCATAGAAGGCTCAGTGTTTTACAGAAAATGCCTTCTAAGTACTGTCTAAGCCTTTGGCAATCTAACCGCGTCAAGCTGACCCCATTTCCAGAAATGGACACTAAGCCTCAGAGAAGCTAACAACACAATGAGTGTCCACGGAAGATCCGTGCTTCGCTTTGCCAAACTACAAAAAGTTGCGCCACTCCAAGCCCCACACAACTACTTCCTGTGTCTCTCTAGCTTTCCTGGATGCTGGTGCTCTCTGATTGCTTCCTGTCAACGAGTTGCTAACACAGCCTACTGACCCAAGGTAAATTCTATTTAATTAATGCAATTGCAAACTCAGGGTTATCAGTGAGATCAAATATCCCCCAATACTCTCTTCTTCTGAAATCGCAAGCCAAAGACCCTCTTTCTTTCTTAAGTTGCTTTGGGTCATGTATTTCATCACAATGATAGGAAAGTGGCTGATTGTTTTCAGAGAAGAAACAGGACCAACAAGAGAGGAAAAGGGCGATGGAGGAGGGTAGTCAGGGCCAGGGTGAGAAAGAGCACGGTATAATGATGTCTGTGTGTGAAAGTCCCATAGGGTCCCATCACTTTATATGCTAACTTAAAAAGCAAAAACTGCTTTAAATAAAATAATTTAGATAATATATTCTGATACCAAAAACCTGCTGCTAAGTTTATTGCCAACAGTTTCTAAGAGAAGGCAAATTAGTTCCAACGTCTTTCCCTACCTTTATGTTAGTTGTTGGTCTTAGCCAAGGCCTATTAAACAGTGTAGCTGGTTTTATTTCTCCTCCCTAATTTCATCCCCTTGCCCTCCCTGGGGTGACAGTGTGATAGCATGGCTCCCCAATGACCCCGCAGGGGAAGGAAGGGCCTGGGGAAGACAGGAAGAGGTGGACCTCTCCAGCCTGTCCCCACCCTCCTTCCAATACCTTCTCCTGTCTGACTCAGCAAGAACTGTAGCCAAAGGCTGGTACATGACAAGAAAGAGGAGATGGACACTCTGGGAAACAGAAGAATTCTAAATCCTTACCCATCCACCTTGCCACAGAAGGCAACTTGACTGACCTCCTACAAGCTGCTGCTTCTCCCGGCTTGGCAAAATGTCAGCTGCTTGTTTCTATCTGATGATAGGCTCTACCAAGCAAAGGTTCTTCAGTGTTTGTTGTCTATGGAAACATGGAGGCAAAATGTTTACTTAGAAACCATAGAGTGGGCAGGAAGAACAAGGATTTGAGAGCCAGTTAGACTGAACGCTGGGGATAAACTACTGATCAGGCTTTATACCAACAACCTTAAAAAAGCAAGCCAACTTCCCTCGCAATGGGTTCACAGTATGCACTTTTTAAAAGGTTAATTTATTTTTAGTCTATGTAGATGTATGTTTTGTCTGTGTGTGTACACCCCACATGCATGTCAGGGCTTCTCTGGAGCAGAAAAATCTGCATCGGGTTTTCTGGAGCTTGAGTTACAGAACAGCTCTGTGGGTGATGGGAATGAACCCACATCCTCTACAGGAGCAATAGATGCGCTTAACCCCCTGAGTCATCTCTTCAGTCCCAACATGGACTTGTAGAGTTGAAAAGAAAATATCTGACATCACTTTTGTTGTTGGGTTAAAGAAAAGAATGCTTATCTGGAATTCAGCTGCTCAGTTTGAAGTTTCAAAGGCATCAAAGATCCTAACAGCTGATTATCACTGGGGCTAGAATGCGCATGGAGATTCAGAAGGGCCCCTGCAACTGCACACTGGCAGTGGCACACAATCGCACAGTCGGTCCTGAGTGTTAGGAATGTTCTTAAGATGAACCTCTCCGCCAATGCAAATAATTCCAATCAGACCAAATTAGAACGAATCAATGCCCATGTTTACTGCAGCTCCCAGGTGGCCAGGAGAGCATGGGGGGCACACAAAACCCAAAAACCATGTGTTCTTTTTCTCAAGGGCAGACTAAATAGCTTGTGGGAGTGGTCCTGACCCTCCCTGGAGAGGGGTCAGCGACTGGCGGGCTTTTCCGGAGGTGGAGTCCAGACCAAGGCAACTCCCATGGGGAGGGGACTTGAGATGGAGCTTTCTGCTCCATTGGCCCTCCATTGGCGCCCCAAGGATGAATGCCAGGGGCTGGAGTGACACTTCCAATCATCCCTGACTCCTTGGATATAGAGGTGTCAGAGGGCTGGGGTCTCACTTTCGATCAAACACTGAGCTTTTGCTAGAGTGATGTTAATGTGTGCCATCACTTATGAATAACACACATCTGTTCCCCCACACACACCCAGCACAGAACTCCTGCTGAGAGAGAGGAAGGACAAATCACTGCCTCACCACGGAGCTCTTCTTTCAGAGCTCACCAATCAGGTCTGCCACTGAACGTCCAACAGGCCAGAAGACCATGGGCTTGTCAATATCAGTCAAGGGTCTCTTCTCTTTTGACATCGTGACATTGTAACATGACATTGTGGTCTGCATCCATAGTGTTCCGGAAGCATGTGGAACACGTCCGCTGGTAGAGCCTAGCAGACATCTCACTGTGATCCAGAAGTGCTCTGGAGCAGCGTCCTGCTTTGCTTTCTATTGCAGTGATAAACCCTGTGTCAGAGGCAACAGGGGGAAGAATTGGCTTGCAGCTTACAGGCCATCGTGAAGGGAGGCAGGGCAGGAACCTGGAGGCAAGAACTGAAGCTGAGCTCATGGAGAAATGCTGCTTCCTGCCTTGTTCCCAGGCTTGCTCAGCTTGCTTTCCCTACAGCTCTCAGGACCACGTGTGGTGTGTGTGTGTGTGTGTGTGTAGGGGTGCACTATCCACAATAGCCTGGGCCCTCCCTCATCAATTATTAATCAAGAAAATGCCCCAACTGAAATGCCCACGGGCTGTTCTCATAGAGGTAGTTCCTCAACCACGAGTCCCTCTTAGCAGGTGACCCTGGTGTGTGTGTCACGTTGACGAAGAGGAAGACAAGTGGCATTTCACAGCTGTCTTACCCATCATGGCTTCAGCAAAGCCAAACCCGCCCTTGTCCCTGACGCTCTGGCGGCAGAGGAGGCCGACTTTAGCTTTAAACGGCCTCCTAATAACATTTGGGCAAATCAGCTTACCCGGCTGGACACTGTGTCCCAGTCACAGAGAAGGGTTCTTCTTTTTCCTGTCAAGAAAGAGCTCACCGCCACGGTGAAATACCAGGAACCTCTTAACATTTTTCTTGATGTCTTTAAGAGTCAACATTAGACATATTAAGAACAACAACCCAATCATTAAGCCCTCTGTGGTTCTTCTAGGAGCCAGCGCCATGGCTTTAATCAGGTTATGGCCAACTCATTCTCATCCCAGCCATTTATCTTCTTTGTTTACACAAAACACACTGAGTGGCATTCTTCTTAAAGACAAAAAAAAAAAAAGTAATCAAAATTGAAAACAAGAGGCCTTTTATTATTTACACGTTAAGTCACATCTATTTGCCTTCATTAGCCAGCAAACAATAAGGTCGGGTGATTCCGATAAAGCCTGGCAGGTGTTAATTATCTGGGGTGTCTGGGGTTGTTTTGTCTACCACGGGAGATGACTTAAGAGCTAAGCCCACACTGAAATCTGAGGCTGCAGGGCCTCGGGAGTCACCAGGCCATCCGTGCATTTCCTAGGAGGAAGCATCCGGCCTCAGACTGGCAGAAATGGATGTGAGCTTGTCAGAGAAAGTTATGCTTTGGTGGTGGTGGGGGGAGCCGGTTTGGTTTTCAATCCCTCAGCTTTATCGCCCATTTTATGGGCTGGAGTTAAATGGCAGTACAACGCAGTTTTCTCTCTTACTGCTCAGCACTAACAGCCATGATGAGCCATAATTAGAAGTAAAACCGCCACATAAATAACGCGGCAGAAAAATTGCCACTGTGAGAAAGCCAGACTTTGGCTATGGAAACTCCAGTGGGCCTTCCGCATCCATCATACTCAAGGGGCATGGAGTGTTTTAGCCCATATTTGTCTCACTAAAGCCAAAATGGGAGCCGTTTAGACTTTCAAATAAGCTTTTGAAAACAGAGAGTGCAGTTTTAAACAGACCGTCTTCGTCTAAGTGTGATGTAGAAACCTAGCACCTGGAGGCCAGAACAGCCACTCGCAAAGACTGGTGGGAGGAGAGGTAGGAGCCCAGAGCGCAGTGGGGAAGCCAGGAGGTAGGGAAGCAGCTGCTAGCACCCCTACTCCACCCCCCCTCCAGCCCCCACGCCGCCCCCCCCACTACCATCATTACGGCTCCGTGTGCTTCGTTGGATCCAGAGGATGCCTGCCCACCCAACGCAGCAATCTGGGCTTGCTAGGGACACCTTGCAAATGTCACCTTCCTGCCCTACTCTTCCTGATGAAGTGAGAGCAGGGAGAGTAGTATCTCCTAGGCCTTTGACATGGGTTTCCCTTCGTCCTCATCACAACCTTAAGAAGTCAAGGGAAAGGGAAAGAAACTCCACTGTATTCCATACCTGAAAATGATCTTCAGAGGTGAGGGCCAACAGCCAGCGGCTTTCTGTGTGGTTTGCCAGCCCATCTGCCAGCAACAGAGAAACTAAAGCACAAACGACATAGAAAACTCAAGCACGTTCTCTTTTCCTGACCCAGTCCCTCTTAGCCAGCGGGTGAGAAAACCAACCCAACACAGCTGATCGTAGGAAGAGGAACGCCTTGAGGAGGGGTGTTTATGAAAGCAAGAGTCACTTTAAAAATTGGCTTACAAATATTCATCTGCTTTTTTTTTTAAATGTCTTATACATTTTCCCATGAATCGCCCAGAGTAAGTAAGGTCTGGGCCTCCTGCAGAATTAAAGGTAACGTTCATCTGGAGATTAAAACACCACAAGGTTCTCTATAGAGACCGTGTGCTTTTCTTATCTTTCTGCCCACACAGACTCAAGCAAACAAAAAGCAAAACAAAACCCATTAGGAACCACGTGGAGCGGTTTCATTTGTTTCATTTAAACCGTGCCTGGTATCGCACAGTGCATAAAGTCAAATGGCCCTACTCCGAACCAGCAAGCACAGCTCCAGTTCATGCGTGAGCATGTCCATGTTTCTATCTCAGGCAGGCCACATGTGGCAGGGCACGGGACATTTTTAAATTGAGATATGCAGTGCTCCGTTTCTTTCTTTGGAGCTGTTCTAGTCTGACAAATTTACTGCACGTCTCAGGAAACACATAGCTGTGCCAAAGTTGGTGAGTAGCCCAGCATGGTTTATCTCCAGCACACAGCTCGCTCCCTGAATTCAATACTGCAGGCACAATTTAATGCAAACCCAATTTATGACTTAATGCTCTAGGGACCTGGTGGGAGATTGTTACATTATTCTTTTCTAATCCTATTTGTGTTTTAATTTGCTAAGTCTGTAATGAGGTGCATGCCTTGAATAGATTCAGGATCTTTCACATCGCTTTTGACTTTGTTTAATATAATAGATTTTACAGTTTGCATTAAATACCCAGGTGCTACGGTCAGTATTATCTCTTTATTTTCTCAACTAGAGTGAATACAATTACACCATGAAAGTAATTGTGTACATGTTTCCTTGTTTATTGTAATGGTTTATTTCCTATTATAATTCTTGATTCAAATTACGCCTAGTTCTCCAAAAGTCAATTCTCCGCGGGCTCCTGCTTCCCCCTTTCATACAGCTGTAGCAGCTGAAGAAAATGGTGTATTGGCTGACAATTGATCAGTTGAAAAATAATAGAATAAGTTTTCTGGTCTAATTTATGATTTCATTAAACAGAAAGGAAGAATGGGAGAGAGGAAGAGAGGGAGGAAATGAAGGAGGGAGGGAGGGAGGGAGGGAGGGAGGGAGGGAGGGAGGGAGGGAGGGAGGGAGGGAGGGAGGGAGGGAGGGGGAGGGTGTGCTGGGTCACCGTGTACCTGCGACTGTTTGATTTCTGGCGTTTGTGCGAAACACACCATCTCTAATCAGAATTGCACATCACCCAACTCCGTGGTGTGTCATTTGCTGTCCATAACTGTGTTATAGCCAATTATAGCTAAATTCTCTGTTCTATATGCACAATCAAAGGGCGTCTGGAATGCATTTTGCTATTTTCTGAATCCTATTATTGCAGACATGTTTATTATGTGCAGAAGATGGCTTTCTGAAATTACACTGGAATTGTACAACCCACCTGCCACTTAGAAACAGAAGGACCTAACCCTTTCTTAACTAGTCGCTGGTAACTTTTCCAATGCTATTTTCTCCTATGACTGTTTGGAAAAGACTCATCGCCCAAGCTCCTGAACATTTGCAAGAGCAACCAAGTTCTCTGGCTAGCTCTTATTTTGAAACTAAGAGCCCGGCAGATCAGGCAGGGTTGCAAAGCAGCTCCTGACACCTGTGGTGAATGGATGCTGGCTGCGATTATCTTTATTCACATTTTTTCAAACTATGAATGAAAAGACTATAAAACATGCCCTCAAATTACCGGTGCTTGATAGCCTTAAAGTAGCTCCTTGAGGTGGACCGCCACAAGAATAAAAACTTCGAGCTGTGGCCTCCGATTTCATTTGGGGCCATTTTTAAGAGGAGAGAGGGTGTTGTAAGAAAGACACACGATACCTGTCTGGAAAGGCACACATTGCCAGGAATTATTAAGGAAGGGGATGCACGTACTTCTGAAGCGAAGGCTTTCCTTTCGCCTCCACTGAAGCTCAGACACTTCAGTGCCCCACCCCCGTGCCCAAGCTTCCTCTATCACTGGCATTTGCCTCGCAGAGCCAGGGGATATTATTACCTTTTTATCTGCTATTTTTACAGATCCCAACAAAGTGCTTTGAAAATATATAACCACTTAATTCGAGCCAGGCCTCTCCAATAGGCCTTTCATTCGAGGCCTTTCTAATTTGTTTCCCTGCGACCAGGAGCCTGGAGAAGACACAGTGATTTATGTTTTCATTTATTTACTTTATTTGGGCTTTTCATTTAAGAAAAGACTTTCTACACAGCCCCTACAGCCTTCCATTCTGATCACATCACCCACTTGTCCCGACCGCCTGTCTCAAAGCCAGACTGCCAAGCTGCAGAGCGATGTTTTGAGGGCTTTGGCCGTGGTCTGTGGCTCCTTCCACCACAGGAATGGTAATACTCTGGTTTTCTTTCTACATTGGTTAGCAAATGAAATTCCTACACGCGATGGAAGAACTCCCACCTGGGGGTCTAGCAGCCATGGCCTGGAGTCTTGAGTCTATTTCCTGCCTGGTGACGTCAAGGAGAAGTTACTCCTCTTCTCTCAGATTTATTGGTCCCGTCGTCCTGATGACTGGCTTATCAGGTAACTTTTGTGTGCCAGCCGCTGCGCAGGTAGAAGGTAGAAGGTTCAGACACATTCCTAGCTGGCACTGAGTCAGCCAGGTAGAGAGACAGACAAGCGCTGAAAATAAGGGTGGTGGCTATGTTAACAGTAGCCGCCAGACGTGCTCTCTTCAAATGAATATCTCTAAGTGACAGTATGAAATAGGGATGTTGGAGCTGGGTGTGGTGGCACCAGCCAGTAAGCCCAGCACATGGGAAGTCAAAGCAGAAAGAACAATGATTCAAGATCTGCCTCTGTTGCACAGTGAGTTGGAGGCCAGCCCAGACTACTTAAGACTCTGCCTCAGAAAAGGGGGAGCCTTAGTGAGGTGAGCCTAGCTGAAGGAAGTGAGTCACAGGAGGGGTAGGATATTTCCCGGCCCCACTTCCTGTCCACCGGCTGCTTCTTGATCAGCCTTCATGTGAGCAAGCTCTCACCGCCAGAGTCACAGAGAGCTCCTGCCACCAAGCCTCCCCAACAATGACTCCCCTAAACATGAGCCAAAATAAACCTGTCTACCTTCAGGTTGCTTTAGCTGGATATTTAATCACATGGATGAGAAAAGAATTAAATGTGGGGTCCTATAACGTCTGCTTCCCGGGGCCTGTATGACTAAAGGAGTTACTGTGTAACGGGGCCTTTGCATTGCTGATGAAGCAAACACGAGGTTAGAGAGTAATCAGGAAAGCAATTACTGTCATAGTAGCTAAGTTCCATCCGGAATCCTTGAAGGAATTCCTATCAACACACCATAGCATTTCACCTGTGAGAAGATTGGAGCTCTGTCCTGCGGCTCTAATGCATTTTTTTTTGTTTTGTTTTGTTTTGTTTTTTTTTTAATGGAGATAACTAAACAATAATAGTTTCTGCTAAACATTAAAGTAAATATAAAGATAAATGAGCTAAAATTGATAGGTTCTCTCTTGCTTAAAAACAATTACTAGCAGTTAATTGAGCATCAAAAACTAGGAAATCCAGGGCAGAAATGAATCAGACAGCTCAGCTGGACCTGCTCTACTGGGGACTCACCTTCCCCACCAAAGCCTGGATTCCTCCAGCAGAAGCATTCTGTCCTCAAAATAGTTTTGCCAGTGTATGGATATTAGCAAAATGAAAATGTTAATGCTCAAAACGTTTGAAATGAATACTTACACACCGGGCAATGTATTTCTCATAGAAGCATTAGAAGCATAGTCTTGCAGCAGAAAGTGGCTTCATGTGCAACTCAACAAGCCTGCTCTTCTGAGACGAAGCTTTACTGCAGCAAGGTGCAGTACCTGGGTCCCTATGGCATGGATAACGGGCTCACCAACGCAGCTTCCTAAAGCAAGGAGAACCAGGAGCTGACGCGAACAGTGTTTGAATACTCGCACAAGCTCGCAAATGTCTCGGAATAATCACATCCCTTGGTTAAACTCTATTTAGTGAACAGTTCAGTGAGCTGTTTTGGTGAACTCAGATAGGGTCCAAGGCAAGGGCAAATCACTCTTCAGAACAACACTGAAAGAATTTCAGGTTCTAGGTGCAGCCTGAGAACACAAGTGAGGGGGAGAATGTTTGGACAGGGCAGAGTAACTAGACAGCCGTGGAAGCCATTTAGGAGGTAAGCTGGCAAAGACTTGCCTAGATGTGGCATGACAAAGGAACTATTACCAAAATAAATAAATAAATAAATAAATAAATAAATAAATAAATAAATAAATGATGTCCCAGCTTCAATTTTTAGCTAGCAGTTGGTTATTTGCTAAGCCCAGTTTCAAGGTAACAACTGCCGCGTACCTGCGCACAGAACTGTTGCTCTGGGCTGTTGCATGGTATGATAGTGGTTGGGGATTCTAAGACACTGGTGGCTATGGGCAGAGAAGAAAGCATTGCCTTAGGGCCCAAGCAAGACCCAGAGGTCAGAGGTCAACATGAACAAAGGATTGAAGGAAACCCCACAAGAACTAGAATTGCAGAAAGTGCCAGAAACCCTGGGCATGGACAGGGAGTGGAATCAGTTGCACCCCTCCTGAGCTGAGTTTTAAGCAACTGCTCAAAACCGGACCCCATCTTGCGGCTTCAGTAGCTGTCCAGTCAAAAAGAACAAGTGGGGCTGCTCTTTCGGATTTGGGGACCCAGCAAGACCCTGAGTGCATTGTGATAGAAATCTTTGTAAGCAGGAGAACACTGTTGTCAATGAATGGTTGTTAATCTAATGACTGATTGATGGCAAAGAGTCTCTAATGATCTAATGATCCCATAGTTCATTAGAGTTGACTGAACCAGTGGGACTCTTGGAAACTCTTTCCAATCCCTTTTTAGAGGTTTTATGAGCGCCCCAGCTCACATATCCGACCACTGCTCAGTTTACTGAACCCACAGATATGAGACCACAACAAGAACAGGGTAGACCTGCGTGACTCAAACTTGGAAGTGCAAAGGCAAATATGGAACCCACATGGCAGGGCTGTGTCACACTGCCAAAACCACATGAGACACTCAAGAAAGGCATGCTGGGAACCAAATGAGCTCTCGATAGGCATCTGTTCATGCCAGGAATACAGTCGGTGTTGTGGTAGTGTGGAACCAGTGAGTGAATTCACCATTCATCCGTCATTTAGTAAATTAATGTTTATTAAATACCTATTATCCATATGGCAGCAGCGATAAATGTTTCATATACATCACACCAATATATACTATTGCCATGATTGTTTGAGAAAACTGACACTTTGGCAAGTCACGAGGACATGTGACTATCTAACATCTTAAACATCATGCTACCAGTTACGATCAGATCTGGCAGTCCAATTCCAGGTCTCTTTCTAAAATTATTTCTTTCTTTTTGTATTATTCTCAGAGTCTCAAGCACCTGAATTTTTGGAAAAATCTCCGTCTCTATAGACATAAGGAATGATGATTGCTGTTGCTATCCATTTAAAAAGAGCTCGCTGATTCTCATTTTTATGGCAAATGTAATTAAAACATTCAGAAAACTCTCAAGTGATTATGGTGAAGAATTCTCACTCAGTTCTTCTTTCTAACAGACCTAGCCTGGGCTATTAGCAGGATAGGATGCTCCGTGGCCGGATGGGCTTCCTTCTGCCTGCAGTGAAGCTGATCCTGCATGGAATGGCTACAAAGTAGAGTCAGATTGCTTGGAAGGCAGGCACAGCGGGCAGGGAAGTCTCATTAAAATTCAAAGAGACTGATAGTGCCCTGCAGGACATCAGACCATACCTGAGAGTTAACTGGACTGACTTAAAACTACCATGAGGGGAATAACATGGGTGCAAAGGAGGTAGGGGGAGGAAGGGAAAGAGGTGGTGACTTTAGCAAAGGTATCTATTCCCTACCTCCCTCTGCATGTCCTGAGGCTGCCCCCTCTCTCAAGCACTTTGTTTTCTGAGCACATGGGGCTAGAACTGGCCAAGCAGAGGTTCACTGGTGAAGACCCTTGCTGGAAGAGCTCAAGACAAGTGCAAGAGATATATACAAAAGGGCTCTACTACCCCTCTCCATCTGCAACGATCTCAGAGGAATGACCAACAGCCCTGAGACCACCTCTGTCCCTGAACACCGAGAACGGGACCAGACGCTCACCTTCATGGCGCGTGGTCAAAGCACCCTACCCTGCTTCATCAGAGAATGTCATCACAGCAGAAACATGCCCAGATGTGTCAAGACACGGAGGGGCGGTCACTTGTCTCTCCTCTGAAAACTACCACCAACGTTGGTTGACCTCCGTGACGGAACTGGTACAGATTAGCGGAGGTAATACTTCAACTGTTTTTTAGTACCCAACTATATGTTCTGTTATAAGGAATAGCAAATGTTTAATCATAAATATTTTAATGGCTTCAGGGATTCGTGGTATTCAATGACCGTGTTAAATGATAATAATCACATCTGGTTTATTACTATAGTAATTCAGCAGATTCTCTTCAGCAGTTATTTTTTATTATATGTGCTGTGCTACTGTCATGGTCATTTATAGCAGTAATATTTTAAAGTGGCTCATTTGTTTGTTTAAGGACAGTTTCACAATATACTTCTGTATTAATATACATTTTGCCCTATTATTTCCAAGCTGCCACTGGAAAATCGATCCCAGCCTGTTATGAGTGAAGATGCCGACAACACACAAGATGTCCGGGCAGAGATGGACAGGGGATGAGACAGGACAGTCCCAGTGCCCACTAGGGTTGTGGTAACTGCTGCTCTGTGGTAGTCATAACTGAAGAAACATCTTAAGAATTAGGTAATGGTAGGTGCAAAGGGGAGACCATAGATTTGGGGATCCCAGAGGCAGAGACGTCTGGGTAAAGCCTTAAGATGCACCATTGGCAAGGCCAAGGTGTCAGGACTTGGCAGCCTCTGTGTCAATAATGTGGTAATAGAGAGGAGGTGAAACTGAGGCAAGGGCAAGCCACGGTCACCTGCTTTTGGCTCAGCCACTGAGCCTACTTCAAATCCAGTTCGCATGGTCATGAGTGTTAATGGCTGCTGTGTGTGTCTTTGAGGCCAGCCACTCAACCGGCTCCCGCGGCAGGTATCCCAGGCACCATAACCAATGTCTGCTATGCCTCTGCCCTTCTTGGTATGTCAATTCATCTACTGCTCCTTAGGAGAGCAAGGCAAACAAGGGACCTTTCTAGCCCAAAGGAGGCAATTTTTGTTGGCAACCTGATAAATCAGGCTGTGAAAAGTCAGGAGAAAGCTGGCCAACTTCAGCCCTGCTTCCTCCTGCCTGGATCCTGGGCAAACAGCTTTTACAGCTATGACTGATGTATGACTATAAAATGGTCCGTAACCAGAAGTGCCAACTGACATGCCTGCTGATTTAACGGACACCCAGGGTTATGTTTGTAGAGTCGCTTAAGTAAACATGGGCGAGGTTTGAGGGCGTTTGCCGAGTGATCATTTCTCCTGCTCTTCCGTCCCATTTTATTTTACTTCATCATAAAAATGAGGACAGTAGAGCCACACTTCCCTTTTCTATAATAATGAAGATTTACTCATGGCAGCCGCAGGTCCTCTTCATTTCCTGTGCTTTCCACCTCCTGGGTAGCTGTGACAGCCACAGAAGTCCTTAACCCAGGTAAGGTGGGAAGTCCCAGCCCTGGGACAGCTACCCCTGGGGCCTTGGAGATGAGCTCTTGAGTTTGCTTTTGCATTTGGAAAACTAGAAGAGAAGCTGAGGTCAAGGTCAGGTCAACAGGATGGGAAGATTTCTGTTTAACTATAATCAGCAAGGGCTCCAGGGACAAAGATACTGACCATCTCAACATGGACTTCAACCAGACTAGGACATGTCCCTGGATAGCATTGGCTCTCGCATCCTGGGGTTGGATTTTCTAACTCACTGGCTGTCGTGACAGTGAGCGGGTCAGGTTTGGTCTGGGACCTGGGTTTGGTTGCTGAATGGTCTTTAGAGGAATCCATGTTTTACTGAGCTTGGAAATTGTCTCAAACGAATTGTTCAGAAATGTGGGAGGCATCACCCAGCAGTTCCTGCTTTATTTGTGGGAACTAGCTCATTAGACCCGTCTGATTTCGTATTTCACGTTGAGTTGGGGATAGCAAACTGGCTCCCCATGCTCCACCCACTAGATGCCAACTGACCTCGGTAGCTCCCTCTGGGTTCCAGCAGACACCACCCACGCAGGCAAACTGGCACCCAAGACAAAACCTACCTGCAACTCCCATTCTAGAGCCTCTGACTTTTGACTCCCTGAGGGGAAAATAATTTCTAGAACTTTCTATTTTTGTCTGTTGCTTTAAACATTTTTTTTTTGTTTTCTTAAAAAAAATGCAGACGATGGGGTTTTAAAGAGAATGAGAGAACATAAAGAGGGGGTTGTAGGGATATGAGGTGGATCTAAGAGGAGATGGGTGATGGTTAGAATACATTGTACAGAATTCTAGAGAATCAATATTATTTTTTAAAAACTAGTGGAATTTCTTGTTTTGTGACGTCATCTGACTCTGGCTCCTTTTGCAGTGGTAAATCTTGAGTCAACTTCCTTCTGTGGAAACCGCCACATTCGAGCTTTCATTTCTTCCTGGATCCATTTTCAGTGTTTGCTCAGACTACAAGAGGCTGTCCTGTTTTGTGCACTTTAAGAACCAGTTTTCTAAATATATTTTTCTTTCTAGTAATTTTATTGTTTCCTATGTCACTTACTTCAGCCTTTGCCTGAGTTAGTCAAGTTCTCTTGAGACGTCAAAGAGAGGCATCCTTTTCTCCATAACCAAGAGTTGGCTGCATCTGGGGATATTGTTCCAGTAAGTCTCAGAGAGGCTAATCTGGAAATAATCTGCCGAGCTATTCACTTACTGTGAGAAATGGAACTAGTGTGTGCATAAAACAGTCGTGTGTCAATAAAGTCAATATGCTAACATCACTGTAAAGACACTTAAAAATGAGGTGAAGCTCACTTTCTCCCCATGCATCTCTACGGTTATCAAAAGTACTACTGACTTCAGCAGCAGAGGGATACATAAATAAAATGTGGTATATTCACCCAACATAATATGATTTGACAATAAAAAGGAATGAGGTTCTGATAAATACTATGACATGGCTGAAAGTAGATTATAACAAGTGATTCTTTTCATATGAATGGTTGAAAATAGACACATCTCTAGGGTGGGAATGTAGGTGAGTGCATGCCTAGTCATGAGGAGATGGGGAGGGTTTGGGGAGTAGGAATTAAATGCTAAAAGGTATGGAGTTTCTTTTGGGGGTGACATCACAAATATCCTAGAGAAGTGATCGCTACACAGCTCTTTGTACAAAGACATACTGTTTGTACCATGTAGGTGGGTAAATTGCAGAGATTGAATTATATCCAAATACAGCTGCTTCGAACTATTTTAAAAGAATCTCTGAGATGGTTTGTGGAGCACACCCAGATTAAAATTGTATTTTTGTGTGAGGGCCATTATTTTGAAGGTCATGTTCTTCTCATAGTAGACAGCAGAAGAATAAAAGGACAGGAAAACTCGGGTCCCATTAAACCCTTGACCCGTGTCACAGCCACAAACATCATCATAGGGCTGTCCTCAGTGTCCAAAGGGAGAGGCTAATATTCTGCTTACTGAGCCAGTACCAGTATCACATGGGAAAGGCCGTGGGTTCTTGGCCCCATGTGCTTGGGCAGAACACCATGGTGGTGGGAGTGTGAAGCGGATGAGTCCCTCACCTCATGACAGAAACAAAGCAGAGAGAGCAAAGAAGGAACTAGAAACCATGTCAAAACTGCCCGCGACCCACTCCCCCCAACAGCAAAGCCTCGCCTACTAAAGTTTCCAGCATCTTCCAGGATAGCAGCACCAGCAGTGACTGTGACATTCCACAAGAGCCTGTTGGGGAACGTTACACATTCAAACCATCACAACACCTTCACTAGTTGTGTGGCCTTGAGACGGTATCTTTCTAGTCAATGGTGGTTAGTTGTGTTGCCTTGTAGGACAGATCTGAGAATTAAGTGAACTAAACCATAGCTAGTGGTGACCCCTGTAGGGCAGTTGATGTTGGTCTCCATTAGACAGTACGTTGGTTAGCTTTTGTTAACAAGACACAGGCTAGAGTCACCTAGGAAGAGTGAATCTCAACTAAGGAAGTGCCTCCATCATTTTCTTGATTAATAATTTATGTAGACGGGCTCAGCCCATGTGGGTGCTACCACCCCCGGGCAGGTGGTCCTGGGAGCTATAAGAAAGTGCATTGAGCAAGCCATGCGGAACAAGCTAGTAAACAGCACCTTTCCATGGCCTGTGCATCAACTCCTGCCTCTAGGTTCCTGCCTTGAGTTCCTCCCTTGGCTTCCCTAAATGATGATGAACTAAGGCTGGTCCATGGAAACCAAACAAACTCCTTCCTCCTCCAAGTTGCTTTTGGTCAGGTTTTTGTTGTTGTTGCTGTTGCTGTTGTTTTTACTACAGCAACCCAGGGAACAGACTAAACAGGCAGAGAATCACTGGAAAGTAGAACAAAGGCATTTCATGACTGGACTCTTTTCTCAAGAACTAGCACCTATCTGTGCTAGTGTAGACAGTGGTAAAGAATCTGGGAGGAGGGCCCACCACGCCCTGGTGAGCTGTGAAGAGCAAGATGGTGAGGTCTTGGGAAGTCCTGATGTGTTTGGCGGGGGGGGGGGGGGGGGGGGCAATTGAAGGTCTTTGGACACAGCACCTTCCTGGAGGCACCTGGCCCTCACTCTGTCAAATCTTATGTGCAGACATTTGCTCAGGTACAAAAGCCATGCCTGAAAACCACAGAAAGAAGGGAGAAAAAAAGAATATGTCTAGCTTTCCAGGTAAAAAATAAAATCAAGGGGCTGGAGAGACAGCTAGTGGGTAAAACGCACACACAAGGGACCTGAGTTTGATCTCATATAAAAGGCTAGATGTGTGGTGTGCATTTGCAATCCCAACCCTGTGGAAGTGGAAACAGGAAGGCTCAGTGGCCAGCTGGCCTAGCCTACCCAGTGAGCTCCAGACCAATGAGACGTCCTTTCCCAGACATGAAGGAGGAGGCAAAGTTAGTACAACGCTTCCAGTGCAAGCGTGTGGACCTAAGACTGGATCTCCAATACCCAGGGAAGAACAGGGTGTGGTGGTCCATGGCTATAAGCCTTTGCCTGGAGTGGGGCATAGACAGCCAGATCCCTGGAAGCTCCCTAACCGGTTTGACATGCCCTCCCTCAGGAAGCTAAGAGTGGTGATATACCTGCCCTCCCTCAGGAAGCTAAGAGTGGTGATATACCTGCCCTCACTCAGGAAGCTAAGGAAGCTACAAACTACAGTAAGAGTTTAAGGTCAATTTAGGATGTGGGCTCCACAGTAAGTCTCTATTTTATAAAACCAAAGAGAGAGAGAGGAAAGAAGGGTAAGCAGAAAAGAGAAAATAAAGGGGAGAAGAGAGGAGAGAACAGAAGAGAGGAAAAGAGAGGAGAGGAGAGAAAAGAGAATAGAAGAGAAGAGAACAGAAGGAGGCTCACCCCATAAGATCACCCTCGGGAAGCTATGGGGATCCTGGCTACAATTCCCTCCCAGAATTCCCCTGAAGAATACTTTTTTTAAAGACAAATCTTCTACCTCCCTCACCTTTTCCTTTGAGTCTCTTTAGAATTCCTTGCCGGTGTCTGGAGGATACCCTTATGCTGTGGGGACCCTTGAACACTGACTCCTTTGACTGCTGCTCTCAGGGCTGGGGACAGCCAGGACTCTAGCTTTGTACAGTCTCCTGCCTGGGACTGGGACTCCAGCCAGCAGCAAGCTGTGGAGTCTGTAGCAAAGTGAGGGCAGATTGTTGGAGTTTGGTCAAGAGAACAGATGTGTGTGATGGGCCAATCTGACCATAGAGAGACATTTCTCTGCACCTTTCAAAGGTACCCAATTGCCTGGGTGAGCCAAGGCAATTTGACATGCATTACCTTCTTTATAAGCACCGAGAACTGGAGCCCTTCCTCCCGGAGGCAGTGCAGGCTCTGCAGGAGAGGAAGCCAAGTGCCTCGGAAATGCTGCAGTGGCTTCGGGGAAACACATGTCCATGGAAAGAGCCCAACAGTGTACTAATGGCCTAGCCGTTACCACACCCTGGCCAGAAGCAAGGAGCTATTGATCGTCTGTTCACTCTGCATTTCAAGGCGCGACTGGCGCCATCTTTACCAGGGAAGGGGGAGGACGTGGGACAGGACACACACACTTTCCACTCCATTTAAAGGAACCTCTCCACACCTTCCACAGTCTTGCACCACACTGGCTGTTGTCTGCCCACTTTGCAGTGCCTGCTACCTCTAGCCATCTCTAGGAACCTGAAGAGGCTCCTTTAACGCTCGCCATCCTTCTGCCTCCTCCACCAAGCCCACCAAACCAACCACACTCGCAATACAATTTGGCACCCACTGTGTGCTCCGTTAACACATCTGTGAGAGGACACAAGTCTGAGCTTTGGTTTCATTGAAGGAGGGTGAGGGGAAGTTTGGTAGGGGGTAGGCAAGAACACACGTGACATCATAACGCTGACAGAGCAAAACCAGTCACTGCTTGCCATGTGAGACACCCAATCACAAGTTTTTCATGGTGTAGGGAAAGAATTAAAAAGTTTAGCCTCGTTCAAAATGACAGGTTCTTTTAAATGTGTGTGTGTGTGTGTGTGTGTGTGTGTGTGTGTATTGGTTTTTAGATATGCTGATCCAAGCATGCTGCTTTGGTTGGGTTTTTTCACAGCAGCAAGGCAATTGACTAACGCCGTTTTGGTACCCAGCACCTTTCACTCAGCGAGCTATAGCTGAGGTTCCCCTGTGCTGCCCCACACAGCATAGCTCATCCCGTTCTGTTGCTGAGTAGCATTGCCTTGTCTGGATGTCCTCCAATTTGCCCATCCATTCAACCAGGAAATAGGTTCAGGATCTCTTTAAATAAAAACACCTCTGAAAGAAATGACCCCTTTCTTTGTGTGCCCTTCCCAGGCTCCAAGCCCTTGGAGAACTGAAATTGTACCTTTGCGGTCTTTCTCCTGGTACACCATTGGCTCCCAGCGCACGGTGGCTGAATAAACAAAAGAGTGGCAGACAGAATGAGGTCAGCCTTGTCCAGTGGGACCATAAAGGGAAGCGCAGCCTGTGACACCACCGCTTTCCCCAGAGGGACAATTTCCTTCTAAGAGCGCCTCGTGCTCGTGGTAGACACCAAGTGTCCTTTGCTTGGATGGGACAGGAAACTTGGAGCAGAACGGAGTTCACTGCTCAGCAGGGCAGGCAAATCTTCAGTGCAATCTTCCGTGCCTCAGTTTCCCAGTCTGTGTTTGGCAATACTTTTGTGGGGATCCGCTAGGCTCGTGCCCCTCGAGACTAATCTTCCTACATCTCCACTTGCTTTCCAACTGTGAGTTGTCGCCCATCCCTGGATGAAGGACCAGTGACAGTTGATGTGTCCCCTCAGCCTGACTGGCAGTGCTGGAAGAGGCGGCATTCCTGCCCAGGGGTCCCTCTGGGCAGGTCCAGCTGTGCTGTGACAGAACTTCGCAGGTGTCAGAAGTCTGAGAAGTTCCCCAGGGGGCTCTGTCTCCCAGGCCTGTGAGACCTAGGCCTCTCTTGGAAAAGTGGGCACTGGGAATGCTGCCCTCATTCCCACCCACGGCCCACTAGGGAGACTCCTGAGGAGAGATGGTCCTCTCTCTCCTTGTCTCTTTCAAACACGTGATCTACGCTCTGTATCCTCTCTCTGCTCCTCACATCAGTCTCCGGAAGTGGCCAACATAGCCGACAAAGCCACCAGGGTTTAAAAACACAAACATCTTAGGAAAACATTGGGACCTGGATGTGAGTTCAATTCGTGTTAGTTGCTGAGAGTGCATTTGTACGTGCTCATGTGTTTGTGTGTGTGTGCATGCACCCAGAGCTCAATATTTTTAGAGACAGAATCTCTCACCACACTTGGAGCTCACTAATCCAGCAAGCTCCAGAGACCATCTTGTCTCTGCCTACCCAGTGATACTATTCGTACATACCATGCCTTTGGACCAGTTATCTGAATGGATACTAGGCCCCCAATTCATGTCTTCATGCTTGCCTGGCAAGTACTTTATCCACGGTATTATTACTCAGGGAGGGACTATGAGGAGCCCCTGTCTGTGACAGATATTAGAAGGAAGCCTCGCCAGACTTGACACTGGAGGCTGCTTCCTCCCCGGCTTCCCAGGGAGGCAGAGTCAGCCAACCTCCAGCCTGCGTGACTGTACTTCCATCCAAGACAATTTGAATTAATTTTATGCATGAAATTTCGTGGGATGCAGTGCCAAATATTTAACTGAAATCAAGATGCAAACTTCCCTTCCGCCACTTGGTTTTGTAAATCCTGTCAGCAATAAAACCAAAGCCATTAAGCGCGTCTTCCAAAGCTGGTCGCCTCTGTCCCAGCTGCTCCTTGTTCCAGATTCCTTCCCCTGTGTGCGCCCCTCCTGCTCTCTGGTATTTGTTCTGGTGTATTTATAGGTCTCCAGGCAGGGCCCTCGTACTGTTAGCTCTACTGATGTTGCCAAGTCTAAGATCCCTTTTAGGGACTTATTTTATTTAAAGAGCACCCCATTAATGGGTTTAATGGCCTTTCAATCACTTAGCATGCATTGTCAATGAGATGGAATCGATTTTCTGAGAATTCTTGTTCTGGGGGGAAAACAAACAGCCCTTGCTTGCTTCCGACTGCAATGTGGCCAGTGAGCAGATGACGGGGAAGTCAGCTCCAGACTGGGATGGCCTCTCCTGCGTCGCCCAGCAGCAGGCTAGGCGCACCAGGCCCTGCGGTACTCTGTCAGCATTAGAAGAGCCCCACCGTCCTTTCACACAGAGGACCTGATCCCAGATCTGCTGCACTCTCTTTAGGGGCGGGGTGTTTCTTGTGATGGTCTGTCAAATCCTAGAGCCCGCAGCACGAGGCCTGGAAGCGAGTGTAGCTGACCCCACAGTGTTCCCGGACATGACCTTGGAAAAACAATGTTTTCATCATCTAGAGCTCCAAAACCTGGTCTTCTCACATGTGCCCAGGGAGTGTTTTGGGGGAGTGCTGAATGCCACCCTGAATTGAAATAGCCTTTATCCAGACGAAGTTGGTGCTCCAAACAGTGGGAGTTACAGGCAGGGACACGGGGAAGATGGAAAAGCGGCCTCGGCCACACTCAGGGTTTCAAGTTAGGGTATCCTTTTGGTGTTGTTAAGCAAAGTGTGCCTTTGTTCGCCTACAACCAGCCTTCTGTTTAGCCCCTCCTCTTCCCTGTCCTCAAGCATCCTTCCAGAGTCCCCCCCCCCATCTGAATTCACCTCACACACACACCAATCCCCTGTAGCCATTCCTTGACACTCAGTGTCCAGAATCTCCTTCAGAGAGATGTGTGCTGTCATCACGGCCACTTCTGACCTCATTTCATAGAGGTCACATGCTAAGAAATCAAGTCCCTATGACAGGAAAACTTCGCTCCCCAGCCTTGCTTACCTATCCTAAGGTATACTAAACAGACCTAGTCATAGCCAAGCCGTGATAATACCAAGAACACTTGTCACCTACAAAGTGTCCATATTGTGCCAGATGCCTCAAATTCTTCCCCCCCTGCTCTCTTCTCATAGATATTTTAAAAAAAAAATACCTCTAGAGACAGAGAAAAGGGTACCATGAGGTTAAATGGTTTCCTGAGTTCCCCCACCGATCAAAGGCTTATTCTTACGTGGCACGCTCTGGGCTAAGATCTTGTGTCTGTTTATATTTTCAAGCCCTAACATGGTAAGTGTCCTTACTACTAATAATAGTTTACAGATGAGAAAAGTGAGTCCCAGATATAGGAAGCCCTTAGAGTTCCCCAGCTCATAGTGCCAGAGCAAGTATTCAAGACCAGGAGGCTGAAATCCCTGTTCCGAATCCCAATGCCAGTGTCACCTCCCAAGGCCGGGACTTTTCACATTGCACTGAAGCTGCTCTGTCCTTCCCTAAGCTCTTTGGAAAACGGCCCACAAGTTTCCTCAAAACAGCAGTTGGAAAGGAACCGAGGAGATGATGGTAGGGCTGACTCCACGCTCTCCTGCCTTGAACTGGAAGCCCATTTGCATTTGTCCTTCTGCCACCATTTCCAATTCCCAAGCAGAACACAATTTAGCTGCAAAATTTGCCTTAACTAGGCAGCTGTCTGCGGCAGTCAGGCACCAGGCTCAGGTGCGACTCCCAGTAGGCACTCCCGCAGCCGCGTGCCAGCCTCTGTAAGGCAATCTAAAGTCACCGCGGAGAAATGAGACACCTCTTGGAAGAGGCCCACACTGCTGTGCCTGCTCATTGTCAGCTCGGAGTGGTGTAGTGGGTGCCAATCATGGCTCAATTACTCCCGGAGTTCTCTCCTGAGTTGTCCCTGTCGCGTAGGAGAACGGGTTCACAGCCAGCTACCACATGCCCATGTGACGGTTGGCAGAAGGGTTACCTGAGGTATTGTTTTGGAAGGGAGCAGGTCTGAACTTAATTGACCACTTTCCATGAGGTTACCAGTCCATCAAAAGGAGAGATCTCAACAGTCAATAGGGCAGATAGTACAATTATTTCAACCTCTTGGGATAATGTTTAGGGCCTTGTGCTAAAGCCTTAAAGGTAGATCAATGCCTCTTCTTCTCCTCTACCCCATGTGACCTCGCATTGGACAGGTCTACGGAGGGCAAGGCAGGGATCTTTAGAAAGGGACAACCAAGTTCAAGGTTGTCTGCTTGGAGGAATCTAGCTGATGCTGAAGTAGGAGAAAGAATACAGAAAACAGCAGAGAAGAACAGAATGCTGGGGGCATCTCATCTGTGAGGGAGAGGGAGCTGCAAAGATGCCCTAGAAGAGGGGAAGGGGTAGAGAGTGACAATGACACTGGGTTTCGGGATGCCCTGGAGCCAGGGAAGAGTGCACTGGTGTACAGCAAGACCAAGATGGGGCCCAGGAGGAAAAAACAAAACAAAACACCAAGTGATTGGCAGGGTGAGCAGAGGACTGTTAGACCTTGATGCCAGGAAAGCACAACACACAGAGAACGGATCAAGGAGACGGGAGGACGGTGAGGAAAGGAATTGGTATTGGAGAGTCCTCTCTGGAGATATCTGGGAGGTTGAGGCTGGTGAAGTGAGAAGACACCCCGCAGAAGGGATGCGTTTAGAGACTGAGAACAGTTAACATCCCTGTGAGTCCAGGGAAAGGTGATGGGGGTTCCAGGAAGAATGTCTTCCTGATGGGACAAGACTCCAGGGCAGAAAGAGGCTAAAGGGACAGCAGGACACACTCACAGTGGGAAGATGGAAAGGCCCTTGAGAGACAGGAGGAAGGAAAGAGACAAGAAATCTCTGAAGTCATCTGGAGATGGAGAAGCGGATACGGAAAGAACTTCTAACTGGTCTTTTAACTTTGCCAACAAGTCACAAAAGCTCTCCAAAGGAGCTGTTGTCCCCATCTAAACAGTGTGAAGCTGTCCTAAAATGATCATCTTCTGGATTAAGATTGTCTTAGTCACTATTCTACTGCTGTGAAGAGACACCATGGCCAAGGCAACTCTTATAAAAAGAAAACATTTAATTGAGGGCTTGCTTACCATTTCAGAGGTCCAGACCATTATCAACACAGCAGGGAGCATGTTGGCACACAGGCAGACATGGTGCTGAAGCTGTAACTGAGAGCTTTATCCTGATCCACCGGCCAAGAGAGACTCTGGGTTTGGTATGGGCTTTTGAAACCTCAAAGCCCACCCCAGTGACACACTTGTTCCAGTAAAGTTAAATGAATCTTTCTAATCCTTTCAAATAGTCCTGCTCCCTGGCCACTTAAGGACTGAAAAATATGAGGCTATTGAAGGGAGGGGGGTCATTTTTATTCAGTCACCACAAAGATGCTTAAGGAGATGGTGGGAAAGTTACCACATTCATCTTCCATCTAGATATTTTTCATGTGGTTCTTTCTGGTTTTCTGTTTTGTTTTGGGGTACTTCTTTGTTTTTGGTTTTGGTTTTTTCGGGGGAGATTTTGATAAATTGGTTCTTGGTGTCCTTGTCTCCATCTCTCCTTTTGTAGCCCTCATCTCCTTACCATGGTCTCCACAGCCCATGACCTAGAATCTACTCAAACTATAACCTGGGTCTTCCTCTCGTATGCGGGCCTCCCTGCGTCTTCATGGTGGTGCTGTGCTCCTCAGCCCCGGCACCAGCCCTGAGCTTCAGAAAGAGCTAGAACTCAAGCCAGTTCATTTTGTTACTTCTGTGGGAGTCTACCAACTGTGTGAGCTACTGCTCTAATGAGACTGGGTGCTGTAGGCAGTTAGTTCATTCACCCCGAGTGGAACCTCTGCCTATAGCTAGTCCAAAACTCAGAACGATGGTGTTCACTTGGGAAAGTCTCAGGGCAGAGACCTAAGTAATTCTCCTTGTTTTGACCATCATCTTGCCCTTCACTCTTGAGTCTTACTATGTTTCAGCCCTGCCTAATTTGAAATTCCAGATGTGGAATTTTCAATCAGGAGCTCCAAGAATCAGAACAACAGTGTCATTCATGGCCAAGTTCTGTAGGCCTTGAGATACAACTCTTTGAGCACGGGTCAGCATCAGGGTTCAGACGGTTTCTGATATCTCCTTGGGAACTGAGCTTGGAATGCAGTCCTACGGTACTAGTTTTAGTCAGGTTTTTGCTGAATTTGAGGGAGATTTTGTGATGGTTGTCAGGCAGTTGTGATAAACTGCAGATTAGCGATATGTTGCTTTTGGGTGTGAGGGAAAATTGAGGGCAGGGCATAGGTCCATACTGTTTCCTATAACTGTGTTAGTACACAACTTCTCTGGAAAATCTTGAAATTTCTCCACTTACAATACCGTCCAGAAATCTCACTTGCATATTTTTGAAAAATAAAAATGTATGCCTCTAAAAAAGATTTAAATTCATTGTCTTGGATCAAAATTTCCCCAAAATCCAAATGTCCATCATTGACATCCAATAGAATAGAGTCCTGTGGTAAACGATTAAAGCTAAGAATACACAGAACATTGTGAACTTTAAAAAACAGTGTTTAGACATGACCATATACTGTGTGTGTCCACTCATCTCTTTGCAATTCTAATATGGGTGATACTAATGCATATTTAAGGAATGGGGTTCCACGGTTATTTGGAGACCATAGGCAACCAAGGGTGGGAGCTGACTGCAGAAAAAAAAAATTGAGGAAACTTTGGGAGCCAACAAAAGGTTCTGCATTTTTGTGGTGGTGGTGGTTGCTCAGAGACATATGTGTATAAATTTCATTTTATGAAGCATAGCTCAGTAAAGCTGATTGAGTAAAAAGAGAAGGCTCCAAGAACTATTAACCAGATAAGGAAAGTTAAAACCTGGCTATGGTTCTTATCCTCAATAGTTTGTCCTCTTGTTCCTAAAAGCATTTTAATCTTTAGGCACCCTGAGCCAACAGACTCCAGCTTCCATCAGCCAGCAGAGGGAACTCTTTCTCAAATGGAAGTTTCATCAGCACTGTAACCTGCCAGGTTAATGTGGAAGCCGTACAGATGTGCTGGGCATGGCTATCAATGAGAAGGTGTCTCTCTGTGCTGTGCAACTCTTGACGCAGGGGAATGCCGGGTCTAGATAATGGGTCTAGGCCTAGAGGATGGATACTAGAACAGCTGGTCCCTGGAGAAGCATGCTAAGAAGCCTGCTGAATCAGCACCGGGGCCAGGACAGTCCCTTCCCTGTGCCGTGGCTCTCTTCCCATTGGTAGCCATCCCCAGCAACCCCACCCACCAGAAGGGTGGTCTGGCTGGTTTCATGTGTCACAGTGTTCATCTTTCCCAGCATTCCTTGAGCCATGGTCATGTTCTCTCCAGCAAGGTCAAGCTTCACCCTTAGAGGTTGTGGTGTGCCTTACATATCTGCTTCTCTCATGCTATTAGACTTCTGTCTTGCTAGCCAATACCTGGTTACCAAAATCTCTGCTACAGTCCATTGACATATAGCAAGGTGCACCCTGATTCAGCTCGGATTAACATGCCTCCCCATGTACCATTGAACATCTGTGTTCCCCTTGAGAGTAGCCCTGGGCACCACTGATGAAGAAAGGCTCAGTAGATACCGGTTGAGAGCACGTGTGCACACCCTATGCCCTGGTCCGAGGGGTAGTTAAGAGTGAGGGATGTACCGGGGTGATGCCGATCAATTTATAAATTTCTAAAGTGGGTGAAAGATTTCCGCACTTTGAAGGTTTTATGTTCCATCAATCTTTTCTTTTCTTTTTACATTCCGGCTGCAATTTCATGCCTCCTGAAAATGTCACAGAGCACATATTTGATTTTTAATGAAAAGTAAATAAAGTCTGTCTATTGGGCATCTTTGGTAAATTTTTTTCAAATCTTCTGAGGCAATGAGAAATGCCCAGCTGTGGGGGAAATGCATGCATAAACGAGGGAATTCTGCTACTGCTTGGAAATTACATAGGGACAGATTGACTAGTGTCATGGCTAATGAAAGAACCCTAGTACAGCCATTGTCAAGAAACCTTAGAGTTGGTGTCCTGGGGCAGCCATATAACCAACCAAAGCAAGGTCATAACCACCATGGCCACCTCCCCATGTAGGCAGCTATCGCCTACACCCTACCTGTGTCAGAAATACTGTGGAAGTCAGATTGTCACACCCAAAATTAGCTTTTAGGGCCTAACCTCATGGTACAAGGAAGGGAACGAAGGGTTGACTTCCTGGCAACGCGGCTAGGCTATGAGCGCCTCTGAAGTCCTTGATACGCAAGTCTTTTCAAGTCAACCTTGCACTAACCATGTAGGTGGGGTATTTAATCCAAGTCTGCTTTCCCATGACAGATGTGCCTTTGCAGTTACCTCAAAAGGTTTAGGTGAGAATGAGGGAGGGATGGGGATGGTCTTGATCAAAACACCGCATGCACGTACCAAATTCTCAAATGAAAAAGTTTCAGTTGTGAGAGGGAGAAGGGTTTAGAAAACCTTGAAACTCTCAAAATGATCCCCATGGGCGATCTTTACTTACGTGCATTAAAACTGAAGGCATGCTTTATGGTACTTCAAGGAGGCATGAAGTAGGAGCAGAAACGTCTAGGAGGAAAATTAATGACAGAGTATGAATTCTCAAAGTGTGGGAACCATCCACATTATAGGAGAATGCATGAGTCAGTTCACATGTGCTGCACTTCCAATAACTCCAAATATGGACATAAAAATCATTACACGTGGGCTGACTAGACCAACCAGCGAGTCAAGGTGCTTGCCACCAACACCAGTGCGAATGTACTGATTGCCATTGAGTTATGTGCTTGAAATGGGACAAATAGAAATTTCATTTTATATATTTCACCACAGTAAAAAAAAAAATGTGAAGACTATTAACAGAAAACATGACATCATGCTTACGTTGTGGGTCAGATACTATTCGAAATGTTTCCCATGTGTTGCTCAAACTGATCCCTAGCAGTCCTGAGGAATGGGCACAGTTATCTCTAGATGAGAAAGGGAGAGAGAGCCAAGAAAGCCAGGCACCTTGCCTATAGAAATGAAGAAAGTAGCAGATCTGGAAGAACAAACCCTACAGGTCAGGCTCCAAGGACGCTGCTGTTCGCTGCACACATTCCCTGCTGGCTGGAATCCTGTGAATGAATCAGATAAAGGGAAAGGCCCATCCAGATCTGCTCCCCACTGGCCACACTTGCAGGCCCATGGCTCAGCCTTGGGCCAGCACTGCCTCCTCCGGACCTTTGCTGCTGCTACAGAGCTCAGCCATGGAGATGGAATCCCAGACACCATTCCCATCAGTGTAAAAAGACATGAGATCTATGCCTCTGACAAGGGGACATTCTTTAGGAAAGGGCCTGTGGGATTGTGTGCCCTTTAAAGTTACCTGGCAATGACTTACCCCAAGTTCTTTGAAGTTTAAATAAAATGGAATAGCTAATGCTGTGGTGAATTATTCACTGAAATACTCACACAGTCCGGGTCTGAGGAAAGCACTCAGACTGGAGAGTTCATGCGTTAATGTTTTACCCGTGTGTGTGCCCTGAGTTTTGACATACTGTGTATTGTTAAGAGTATTCTGGCTTTGAATCAATTTTAATCTCTCTGTCTCTCAGTCTTTCTCTCTGTGTGTATGTGTCTCTGTCTCTCTGTGTGTGTCTTTGTTTTTCTTTGTATGTCTTTCTCTTCCTGTATGTCTCTGTCTCTCTCCTCTCTCTCCTTCTGTCTCTCTCCTTCTGTCTTTCTTTCCATAACAAGGGTCTTGCATTAGTCTTTACTGAGAGCTTACAATATATAAACTCATTGTGTTCAGTATTTAACCCTCACACCCCTATTCCATGCCCGAGATTTAAATGACCTGCTCAACATCAGCACCAAAAATGCAGAGAACTGCTTTACACAGGCAGTCTGACAAGGATGCTTCATTTAACCTAGGCCGTGATGTTTCCCTCATCTGTGTGTGTGGTGGGGTGTCCAGATGTGTGAGCTTCATTCCGACTCCAACATCATCTGTATCCTTGGCCACACATTCAACAGATCCTCTATTGGGCTTCCAGGTCGGTGTCCATCGACAGGATTAGGTGAATCCTGATGCCGTCCATGTGGCTGAGCTGGAAACAGAGCTGAGGCAGACAACACTGATAGGACCTCCTCTGTCCTGCCCCTCAGTTCCTGCCATGGCTCTTCCACTGCACCCAGTCCCTAGCTGCCTAGGAATCCCCTCTCTCTCAATAAAGCCTCCCTGGTTTTGCACAGCTCAGTAAGAGAATGCAAGAGAGGGGCAGGGGCGGAGTGAGAAGAGGAGGAAGTTCCTTGTTGGTATTCTCATCACACCTCTTCCTCTGGAGTCACAGGATTTCTTCTCACATGCCTAATAAGCTTAAGCCTGTCCCCATGAATATTTAACCACTAAGCCCAGATGCCTACAGAGTCTTGACAAGAATCCTTTTCCAAGTTTTGTCGCTTATTCCCACCATGGCTGATACCTAAATACCATCTCAAAGTCGCTCAATGGGAGTTGGAGCCTAAAGTACTGTCCGGTCATTTGTTCATGCTTCCAATGAACAAGAACAAGGTCCCCCCACTAAGATATTTATTATAAAGGAAACTATTACTAATTTTCTTCTTTTCCTTCTAAAATTGTGTCTACATGTGTGTGTGCGTGCTTGTGTATGTGTGTACAGATCTGTGCACTCATGCACATGAACAGAAAACAGAGAAAGACCCTCAGTGTCCTGCTCTGCCACCCTGCACCTTATTCCCTTGAGATAGGTCTCTCACTGAGCACGAAGCCAGGCTGCCAGCCAGCAAAACCAGCAAGTCATTCCCTTGTCTCCCCTTCTCCTAATACCAGAGGGTTATGGGTGTGAGGGCACACGGCCATGCCCAGAATCTTCCACAGGGGCTGGAGATTTGAACTCAGGCTCTCATGGCTACACAGCAAGCAGTTCCATATGCAAAGCCTTCGCCCAATCCCCTCACTAGTTTTCCTGAGATATTAATCTTCCACAACTCCCCTGCCTGTCCCTTGGGATACAACCAGTGAAGGAAGACTTTTCTCCTTCTGGATAACTGTATTTTCGATTCTAAATGAAATAATTCTAATTTCAAATTATGAACTGGGGTTATACCCCAGGGAGAAATTAATAGCAATTATCCCAAAAGCTATAGACTTAACATTATAAAGAGAACTTCTTGGATTCTTCCCTGAATTGTACGTGATGCTCCAGTAACTGGAGCCTGTACATTTTATACTGATGCAAATAAATCAGGGAAAGTAGGTTACAAATCAGAAGAATTAAGTAAGGTGGAACAAAACCCTTATAATTCTGTTCAGAATACAGAATTATATGCTATTCTTATGGTACTAAAGGATTTTAAAGAACCTCTCAATATAGTTACTGATTCACAATATGGAGAAAGAGTTGTCTTGCATATTGAAACCACTGAATTTATACCAGATGATACAGAATTGACTTCATTATTCATCCAGGTCCAAGAAATAATCAGGAATAAATAGGCTTTGTCCTTTATATATAACACATCCGATCCCATACAGGTCTTCCAGGTCCTCTAGCATAAGGTAATGCAGAAATTGATCAGTTATTGATTGGAAGTGTATTGCAGGCATCTGAATTTCATAAAAACGTCATGTCAATAGCAAAGGTTTAAAGAAAGAGTTTTCTATTACATGGCAACAAGCTAAGGAGATTATAAAGAGATGTCCTACTTGTTCTTTCTATAACCAAACACCGTTGCCTCCAGGTAGTAACCCAAAGGGTACTCAAAGGAATGAAATCTGGCAGATGGATGTATTCCACTTTATGGAATTTGGTAAATTAAAATATGTACATTACACCATAGACACGTACTCAGGTTTTCAGTGGGCAGCTGCCTTGAGCTCAGAAAAGGCTGACTCAGTAATCACACATTTATTAGAAGTTACGGCCATCATGGGCATTCCTGCACGAATAAAGACAGACAATGGTCCAGCATATGTATCTAAAAAAAATGAAAAGATTTTTTGCCTATTACAATATAAAGCACATTACAGGTATACCAAATAATCCTACAGGTCAGGCAGTTATAGAAAGGTCAAATCATACTATAAAGGATATGCTGAACAAACAGAAAGGGATGGAAAACACCCCCAGAAATAGATTGCATAATGCTTTATTAACCTTGAATTTTCTTAACGCTAATGAGAAAGGAACAACAGCAGCAGAGAGGCATTGGGTAATGGGAAAAAAATCTCTGAATTAAATCAACCGGTATATTTCAAGGATGTGTTGACCTCACAGTGAAAACCAGGAGATAGTCTATGTTGGGGGAGGGGTTTCACTCTTGTTTCCGCAGGAGAAGAAAACTATGGATACCATCAAAATTAATAAAGATTCGCTTTGAAAAGAAGAAACCTTTTGAAAAAGAGAAACCATAGCTCTTCCACAATGGTGACAACCATACAGGTGGTAAGGAAAGCATATAGGGTTGGGGCAGGGTTCTGCTCTTATCTTTACGGGAAAATACACATCTTCAAAAATTCAGGAGACCCTGGATGTTTGAATGCTGACAGAATGAAAAATAACTATCCACTAAGAATCATCTAGAAAAAGAAATACAAGTGATAAGTTCAGTTAATACACATACATTTAAATATATATCTCTATATATATTTATTAATATATTCAGTTGGTTGGAGTTGGACAATGGCTCTGTACTTCTCTAAATCCAAGTTTGTTGTTAAAAGGAACTTTCAGAGTTTCTATCTCATATTGGGAGCCATCTGGTATGGGACAGAAGGAAGACTTTAGGAAAAATTTTACTTTCTCCATGTCTGTTTTGTCTATATTATATTCTTTATTGAATGTATGTCTCTATGAATAATGTTTAAATTTTCCATGATGGACAATAGATTTCTTCCTGCAGTAATCTTTGAAGTTTCCAGGAAGAAGATGGGGCCCCACAGCAACAACATTACCTGGTTGAGATGACATAGTGACGCTGATTGTGCTACTATAAGACCAGTATTTGGGGTACCAGCTGCTGAAATGGTGCACTTTCTCATGATGTTCTGGCCAGAATTCCAAATAAGAACTTTGGAAAAAAACCCTATCGACTGCTCAGAAATTGTTTGCAACTATACTAGACAGTAATTTTAAAACTTAACCATCACTTTACTTTTGCAGGATCCTGTTAAGAGAACATTGCCCCCATGACAGCGGGAAGCAATTCTAGAAGACGATGCCCCCTGTCCCAAATTGTTTGTCCTTAGGGTTAGGAACATCATTTAGGGGTTGTTGATTATTACTTGTATTAGATAGAGGGTTGGGGTGAAAACTATGTTTGTTCTTTTAAAAAAAGGATAATAATAGTGGGTAATAGAGTGGATACTTGTGAGCTATTAGTTATGAATAATTTACATTGGTATAGATCTTGGTTTATTGATACAAATTTAAGCTCAATATTGTTATATGCATATTTCTGCTCTTGATTAAGGTGTTGTGATTGTGTAATTTATTTAAAAATGTAATATATAATTAAGAAATATAGATTAATAGATAATCATCTATAATAGTCAAGCTTGTAGTCCTGTTAGTCGGATTTTTCTAGATGTATAGAGATATATTTCAGTTAGATAGGTACTCTTCTAATCTTTCAGAGACCTTCAGAATATGGCATTTAAAATGTTTAAGAACTTAAGACTTTTCATGATAGTGAGACACATCTGCTCCTGGCAGCACCAGTTCCTTCAAGAGGAAGATGGGCATTGAAGAAGCTCCTTATGGAGTTTGCTAGCCATTTGGGCAAGAAATTGCTCTTGCCTGAACTGCTTAACTGGACATGCAGGACCCACAGAGAAATGACTGCTGAACTTGCCTAAAGATGAGACGATCCTTTGGGGTTCCTGCTTCATGAAAGAGTCTGTCAGACATTCTGCAGGACAATAGAAGAAAGTGACTGACAAACTGCCAATAGAGGTGGAACTGTCTTTGAAATTTCCTGCTTCATGGAAAAGTCTGATGGATACTATGGGCCTGTGGGCTAAAGATGGATGCCCCAATGATACAGAAGAACTTTGGGTGACTGTCCAGGCAGCGAGATGTCTCTGTCAATTCTAGAGTTTGGGAAGTTGTTTACAATGCACTTCCTCTTTACTTAGGTAATATTATATCCATCTGGAGTCTTTGATGGAGTTGAAGAATTTATAGTTATAGTTATAGTTTTCCATAGTTATGATAAAAGATAAAGTAGATATAAATATTGTAACCGTAATTTTTGCTTGATAACTGTTTTGTTATATGTAATTTTACTATGTTAAAGTAAAAGCCTTCCTTTTAGTTTAAACAGAAAAGGGAAAATGATGTGGGAGCTCCTTCTATCTATGTATTGCTTTTATTGGTTAATGAATAAAGAATTGTTTTGAGCCTATGGCAGGAAAGAACAGAACTACCCTGGAAAGCTAGGCAAAATGCTGGGAGAAAGAAGGCCAGAGTCAGGAGACACTATGGAGCCGCCACTAGAGTCAGACATGCCAAAATTTTGCCGATAAGCCACTGCCACTCGGCCATACACAGATTAATAGAGATGGGTTAGTTAAGGATATGAGTTCAGCCAGAAATATGCTTACACTATTGGCCAAACAGTATTCCTAATAATATGGTTTTCTGAGTGGTTATTTCGTGGCTATGTGGCTGGGACGAAGAAGTGACCCAACCTCCAAGACTTAACTGCTTGGTTATCATGTGGAAAGGCTCAAGTTCTGCTCCTACTACCAGAAACAAACAAGCAATGAAATAACTGACTCACCCAAGTCACCCTCCAATGTACCCATCCAGCCTGCTGTCCATAAGTACTTCTCTTGAGGGTAGACATTCTCGTTAACATCCAAAGCACTGAAGAAAATGACATCAGAATAGCTTTGCAATCATCTGCTTATGGGTGAAAGTTTGCAACACCAATGAAAACCCATCTCTATAAAACGCTGACCTTAAGCCCAAGTCAGACCATTTACTTGCTGTGTATCTTAAGAAAAATAAATTCGCCTCTCTGTGCTTTGTCTCACTACAGAGACCACGATCCTGCTAGGAGCTGTTGTGAGGACTGAGCAGCTCCTCGTGAGTGGTAGCAGCTGTCACAGTCAAGCACAGTCAAGATTGTCGTGGGTGCTGCCCAGGCATCCCTCCAGTTGGTGTAGTCCTTGACCTCACTTTGTGGGTACCAGCAATGTAGAGGATGTCACAGCAACCTCTAGATGCAGAAACAAGCAAAGTCATTAATTGATGAGATGCCAAACATCCTTGCCACAAATAAACCATTAGTCTGTCATCAGGACACAAGACACACTGACACCTCCTCAGCCCCAAGGAAGACAGCCAAGAAGAAGAACAGGAATGACTTGCCAGAGCTATTAGCATATATTTATATTCAAGAATGTTTGTTTTTTTATAGGTGTGGTGGTTTGAAAGAAAAAGGACGCCAAAGGGAGCAGCACCGTTAGGAGATGTGACTTTGTTGGAGTAGAGTAGATGTGGTCCTGTTGGAGGAAGTGTGTGGCTGTGGGGGCAGGCTTTGTGGTCTTTTTGTCAAGCTTCACTCAGTGGGGCGTCCATCAACTTCCTGTTGCCTCTGAGTCAAGACATAGGAATCAGCTCCAGCACCACATCTGCCTGTACGCTGCCGTGCTCCCCGCCATGATGATAATGAACTGAACCTCTGAAACTGTGAGGGAGACACTGCAATGAAATGTTTCCTTATAAGAGTTGCCATGGTCATGGTGTCTCTTCACAGCAATAAAAATCCAAGCTAAGACAATAAGTAAGTAAAAAAAATGAAAATAGACTAAATGCTCATGAGTTTGAATAAATGATAAATGAGATATTTGTTTTCAGCTGATATTTATTAATGTAAAAATTCTAATTGTGATAAATGAAAAAATTAGTTGGATAAACAATATAATACTAAAGCTTGCTTTTTAAAAATGTATTTGCAAGCCGGGCGGTGGCGGTACACGTCTTTAATCCCAGCACTCAGGAGGCAGAATCAGGTGTATTTCTGTAAGTTCGAGGACAGCCTGGTCTACAAGAGATAGTTCCAGGATAGGATCCAAAACTACAGAGAAACCCTGTCTCGAAAAACCAAAAAAGAAAAAAAAAAAAAAAGAAAGAAAGAAAAATGTATTTTCATGAAGAGAGGAAAAAAGAGACACACAAGACACATACCAAAATCACAACCAGCTATTTCTGATTTATAGATTTAGGATTATTTTAATTTATTTCTTGGTGTATATCTATATTTTCTAGATTTTTCTTTAAAATGATAAAAAAGAAAAGAACTGCTACTGAAGAAAGTAGATTTGAAGTACTAGTCTTGTAGTTAAGGTGGCAGGAAAGAAATACCGCATCCATCTCTGCAGACAGACTCTCTGGAAAGTCACTCGCTCAGCCCCCCCCCCTACACATCCAACCAGTACGACCTACAACCACCTATCACCATTCCATTCCCAAACTCCCCGAGTGTCCCAGACTGAGATCACAGAACAATCTCAGTGCTGCAAACACGACATCACCAGCCCAGCTACTTGGAAACACCATGGATCACAGTGTTTTACCGTCCTTTCGGGCACCTGACATCTAGCAAATTCAGGGAACCTCGCATGCACACACTCCCAGCTATTAAAATCCAAACCCACGTGTGTCGTCTCCGGCCCTCGAGGTGCCTGATACAAAGGAAGCGTGATTGAACTCCTGACTGATAAGGCTGAGCAAATATGTCTTTCAAAATGGACTACGGGGAAAGTCTAGGTTGGAACTGTGCAGTATGCATGAGAATCCAGCTAGGTTCGAGTAGAAGGTGAGTCTCAATTTAGTGAAGTGTGACTCCTAGGATATTTGTCTAAGAAAAGCCGTTTTATTACCTTCACATCCACTAGGGTTTGCAGTATATTACCGAGAGTCTAAAGCAAGGTGGTAAGTACATAAAAGATTTTCAAGGATTGGTGCAAATTATTTATAATGCAAATTATCTGTAATTGGTCTAGTATGATTTGGTCTTTCTATATGGTCTAAAACAACTTATTTGGAATAAAAAGGAAGTAACTTTTATCTTCATCAATAGAGTCTTATAGAACTGTGAAGAACCGAGGTAGAAATGGCCTGCAAGCCTCCTCCTTGAGAACTAACTCTCACAGTGTCTGAAGGTGCTGTGCAAGCCACCAAGGCACAAGCCAATCGATAAACCTACACAGCTGTTAAGCCTGAGCCACAACAACGACCAGCCCAGTAAGACATCCCCAATGGTGCAATAATGACATTTTTATCTTGGGGGTAACCACAAGTAGGATAGAATTCATGCCTGGAACTGTACGAGATCGTGCACCTCGCAAGAAACCTACTGATCCCACTTTCCTAAACCAATGCAATTTCTACCCACGTTCTAAATACTCTGTCCATATACGCACAGGTAAGTGTGGCTCTCACCCTTACAACGAAGTGCATTTATTTATTTATTTATTTATTTATTTATTTATTTATTTATTTATTTTGGCTGGGTGGTGGAGGCACATGTCTTTAACCCCAGCACTCGGGAGGCAGAGGCAGTCAGATTTCTGTGAGTTTGAGACCAACCTGGTCTACAGAACAACTGCCAGGACAGGCTTCAAAACCACAGAGAAACCTGTCTCAAAAAAGAAAAAGAAAGAAAGAAAGAAAGAAAGAAAGAAAGAAAGAAAGAAAGAAAGAAAGAAAGAAAAGAAGAGAAAAAAAGAAGAGAAAAGAAAAGAAAAAAAGTATCTTTCTTTTTGCAACATCAGATGGAGACCATTACAGAGAGCCACAACTACTCAAAACACAGAAATAAATCACTGTAGGTTGTCTAGTTGATACATCTACAACACAACCCTACACCAAAGACTTGGTTGGGGAACATCACAGAAGAAGAGGAGTAACCATAAGAACTGGAGGGCCAGGAAGTCTGCTGTAAAACTGCGCCTTGTAGATAGGACAAAGAAGCTATACCTGCAAAATCTCAACAGTATGGTGGCTGAAAGACCTGAACAATGACAACTCCAGTCTACGTGACAGCATGAATGGGGGACATTTCACAAGGTCCCACCCCTAAATGAAGAGCTATAGTCAATCTAGGGCTGCAGAGAGAGGGAGAATTCTGTTTCTCCAGGGTCAAGCTCCCTGATTGGCTGTCTAATTCCAACCTGAGCCAGCCTGGTCGGCCTTGAATATAAGAGCAACATTAAATTAATTCTCTCTCTCTCTCTCTCTCTCTCTCTCTCTCTCTCTCTCTCTCTCTCTCTCTCACACACACACACACACACACACGTCCACACACCACACACATGCAAACACATGTATACATGAGCATGCACACCACACAGACACACACGCAAAAAAGAACAAAAATATAATTGAGAAAATTGTTCTACTTAAGGGAGTAAGTTACTTTTTAAATTTTTGAGCATTTATATATGAACATGGTGTTTATATCAATTCATCCTTCCCTTTCTTTCCTCCAAGTCCTCCCAAGTCTCCCCCTGACCAACTTCCCCTCCAATTTATGACCTCTTCTTTAATTATTATTTAAGTATGTAAAGAAAGAGGTTGACATCAGGGTGGCTTTCTTGTTCTCTTTCCATTTTATTTATTTACGTAAGTTTCGTTTCATCCATGTAGAAACCTGTGCATGTCCATCCACTGCACCACCAGACAGAGCGGTATCAAATAAATGCCCTAGGCCTGGGGACAAGAAGTGTTAGAGGCTAGACTTGGCTTGGTGAAAAGATGAAAGGCACCGGGTTCCTGGTGGGATGGTGCTGAGGTGGAGATGGGAAGAGAACCAGGGTGTGGAGCACAGCATGCATGCGTGTGAAGCAAGAACGCTCTTCCCAAGCTGACTGAGGCACATCACAGGCTTGTGCTTTTGGCAAACCCCGTGGAAAAATTCCTGAGCATAAGCTTGTCACTCTTCTGCCTCTTTCTCCAGGACACACGTCAGCTGCCTAGTCTGAGTCACGTCTGCTGAGCTGAGGGCTGACCTATACACACCACAAGCTCACGTCTGGCCATCATCATAAAATTCTCCAAGCGTCTCCCTGATCAGATCCCAAACTGCTTTGAACTCATTCCAACTCCCAAGCCCCGCCCACAGTCGGGGGTCTTCTTTCTTGGAGACCTCGGATTTCTCTTTTTTTTTCCATTTCATCAACTGCTGCATAACCCCAGGTGTGAGCCTGTGCAACTCCCAACGCTTGGGGCATCACGTCCTTTCCACCAGCTCGGCTGGCCTTCATTGAGAGCTTGGAAAATCTGCCCCCCTGTGATCCATTAATTCTATCTCTCAAGAGTCCCCGTGACAAGCTTTCTACTCATTCTTTTCTTTGTTTATCTCTGGGTCCTGGGGCTGTGTAGAGAGCAATAGACCCGAAACTTGGAGTTCTGGGAGGAATTTATAGCCTTGGCACTTTGGTTAGGTTTCCCCAGAAGTTAGATATACTCACCCGTATTTATTCATACATATCATTATGTATTTGGCTCTTTGGCAAGACGTGTCTGAAATACTGTCAAAGGGAGACTGTGATCACTGGCTCATACTGCAAGGATGCAACTTGCAGGAGGAATGGCTTCTAGAGGTCTACACCACAGAACGACAACCACGGTTAACTACTAATGGCTTGCTTCAAAATAGTGGTGCGGATGAGCTCTCCGTCACAAAGCAAGATAAGCGTCTGAGATAACAGGTACGCCTATGTCCCTGATCTGTCATTACGCATCATGAGCATGCCATCATTGTACCTGCCCAGAAATTTCCCAAAATGTAAAAAAAAAAAAAGAAAAAAAATGTAAAAAGAGAAAATTGTCTGAAATGTCAAAAAGAGAAAAATTTAATTTTAGCACGCAGGCGACAGAGGCGGATTTCTATGCGTTTGAGGCCAGCCTAGTATACATGTTCCAAGCCAGGCCAGGGCTATATGGTGAGAGAGGAAGAGAGAGCATAGATACAAACAAGCACACAGCCACTACGTATCGATTAATTAAACATACGTGTTTTTGACCATGCTGAACACACAAAGTGATGTCTTACAAAGATTAAGGACAAAACCTGCCCTAAGTCAGAGCAGCGTATTTCACAGACCTTGGTGGGCTGGGGGTAGGTACCCAACAAAGAGAGGAGGGGCTAACAGGTAAACCCAGCGCCCCACCCATCCCTCTTCCATTATGCAAGTCTTTGTGCCTTGTTCTCGGGCATTTCCAGGGTACCCATAAGAGTTCTTTGAACAGAACTTTCTATGGTTGAGAAAATTTGGAGAGCACTTGTTTTCTCAGCTTCCCAAAGTGTCTCTATACCCAGTTTGGAGATATTCCTGACTTCGGATTTCCCCTAAAAGTCTCTTTATATCCTCTAGGTTTTTTAATGATTTTCTTTTTTCATTTTTTAAACATTTTTATTCAATTTTTTCATACAATATATTTTGATCATGTTTCTCCTCCCACAATCCCTCCCATATCCTCCCCAATTCCATGTTTCTCCTCTTGCTGCACACCCAATAGTTTCATGTTTCTTTTCTCCCTCCTCTCAAAACAATCAAAAAACACAAGAGGACCAAAAATAGGCATAATAATACAATATGAAATAAAAAAAAAAACACCCCCACATACACACCCTGTACACACAAAATCAGTCTGTTCTGTTTTGTGTAGGCCACCTTCTTCTGGGCCTGGAGAGGTGCCTGATACATCCAAGAACACTCCATAAGAGTTGTGAGCTTCTTTTCTTTTAAGTCATGATTTTACTTTGTAGCCCAGGCTGGCCTGGAACTCACTGTATAACTCAGGCTGGCCTTGAACTTTGACTAATCCTCCTGTCTCAGCCTCCTACATTCTGTGATTACAGACTTGTCACTATACCCAATCTTTGTGATTAATTAGTGGCTTTAATGGTACCTGCTACATGTTGGGTATGTAACAAGTGTGCAAAAACAAGATGTGATCCAGGGCAGACTCTCAACCATGACAGCGTGCTAGGGACTAAAGGCCTGGACCCATTTTATCTAATACAGAACAGCCAGGAAAAAAGAACCCAGTTAGGAACACACCAGAAACAACAGTGAAAACATACACAGTTCTAACAATCTGACATAAATTCTAAGTGATAGCATTTGGCATTTATTTAATATTTGCTGCATTTCTGCAACACGACGGTTAACAATGCCTCTTATCTAATTTTTCATACCTTCCAACAGCAGACCTAATATCGGACTTTCATCCTTCACGTACCAGCACTGTGATGCTTTTAAGTAATTTTCGCAAGCTGCTTATACTACTAAATACCTCATATAATGGCATTAATTTGCGTTTATAAACATTTATTTTAAGAGGAAACTTTACATCACTGTCTATAAATCGAAGCCCAGAAACACTTGCCATGGCAGCCAGTATCTAACATGACTCTGTGAAGAGGGCAATATTCTTTTTCTCTGTCGGCGCGGGGCGCCATGTTTGGGGAACATCCCTTTGGCTCATGACATCACAGGCCCAGGGAGTGGTGAAGCAGTGAGAGCTTCTCCTGCTGCCCACCCCTCGTGTGCACCCCGGCTCTCACATGCACTCCTCACTCTCAGTCAGCTGGCCGCTACCACTTGAGAAGCTGTTGACCTCTTGTTTTGCATATTAATAGGAGACTATTCATTTTCCGAAACTCATTCCAGGACTTTCCTAGAACTTTAGGTATAATGTAGCAGAAACGGAGCATTTCACTGGACTTGCGCACTACAGGTGATGTGCACCCCATCTACTCACGGACAGCCTTTGTGCCGCACTCTTCACCCCAAAACTCCTATTTAGGGTCCCCCCAAATGTAGAAACTTGCCCAAGATCATAGCAAAGGTTTTAGGATTTGACAGGCATGCTCTCCTTAGACTGTGATGGCATTGTAGGACAGAAATATGGTTCCGCCACCCGCCTCATTAGCATGCGCTTCATGATAGCCACACCCACAGCTAGATCCTCCCTCCGATACACACACACCACACACACACACACACACACACACACACACACGCCCAGCAATGAGGAAGCGGGAGCTGGTCATGGAGTCTGAATATTGAATGAATGTTAGTGTATTGTTCTCCTCTCACACTCTAAATTCCTTCCTCCTTTGTGATCACCAGGCGCCTCTCCTCCCAGGGCATGCTGGGAGAGCTGTCACAGGTCAGTTTTTCCAAGAAACAGATGTGAGGACATGAGACAGTATGCAATTGGGCTTTGGGTACTGGAAGAGCCCCAACTCTGAGGGCATATCAGGGCTGGGTGGGAGAAAAAGGTGAGCTCTCTTGCACTCACGACAGAGGCCTGGACCTCTGACCAAATGACCTAGGAGATCTTAGAGCTGACCAACAGAGACAGGGGGTAGAACTCCACGTTTGTCAATCAAGAGGTTAAAATGTCCCCATGGAGCGGTCATAAGCTTTAATAATGCAGCCCTCTTCGGCCAAGAGGTTCAATAGCAAGTCAGCAGCAGGAATAGCTGGGAAAATGGCAGCGTGGTCCTCAGGAAGTACTGGGGAAGGGCACTCCGGATCTGTCTCAATAGTGACCATTGGTGCCTGGCTCCCCAGCGGCTCTCACAAATGAGTGGCAACAGGGACAAACTGCAGGGCCTGGTTTCCAGGAAGCTCCATGCTGTGACGTTTCAGTGGGTCCTGTGAGCTGTGAAGGAAGGTGCAAGGCCCCCTAAAAAGGGCGGGGAGGGAAGGGGGCAGCCCGGCGGGGTCCGTGCCGCATCTGTCTTGACATTCCTCTGCACCCTTCAGCATTCACCTCTCCTCCACTGAAAAACTCCTGGGCAGGAAACAAATGAGATCTTGATGCCCACTGGGCTATCAATCTTGAGACACAGCCTTCCGTTTTGTAGTCATTTGACCAAAGCCAAGTTACAAATCTTGGCGGGGCTGTTTCCAGACAGACAAGGACACTGAAGGCATGAACTGGGGTGAACCTTAGCAAAGCATCTTTGCCTACCGATGTCGACCAAGCGTTTGCTACCCTTGAGGCTGGGGGAGGGGAGGCTTACACGGTGCTGGAACTTCGGTGCAAGGCCGGAGAGGTAGATCTGAGGGAGGAGGCAAGCGCCCCCATCTGCTCTCGGCTGCAGAGGAGTATAAGGCCCAAGGTCACTTTGCTCTTCTTGGGACCTAAGTGGAATTGGGAGCCTTTCTCCTCCCACGTCTTTTCTTTAAATAGATCTGACTCACGTAGAGGGACGAGCACCATCATGTTGCAGCAGTCAGTGTGGGGTGGAGAAGTGGCTCACAGA